>NW_006922650.1:293062-294940 GCF_000298275.1 Orycteropus afer afer
CCCAACATTTTCTGAAATTGTTTGCCAGTTTTCCTGGTAACTTCTTTTCTGTTAAATAAACTGTGCATGATTTATGAGACACCTAATGGGCATTTAAATTTAACTATTTTGACTGAAACCTCTTCACAAAATATTCTGATAAATTAGCTACACTGGTGTTTTATACGTGTTTTTACTCATATTTTCGTTACCTTCTAGTATCCTTTTACTTTTTGAAAGGTATATTTTAGAGGGCATAGTCATCAACTCCAATGACTTCAAATAGAATCTGTGTGGTAATAATATATGCTCTGTATTTATAGTAATGATCCTTTTTTTTTTTTTTATTTTTTCAAAATCCACTTATATGTAACTACATGTCCCTCACATTCAACATATACAACTTGATGTCATCAATTTTTTATACACTGGTAGCATAGTGGCTAAAAGCACTTGACTGCTAACCAGAAGGCTGGTGGTTCAAACCCACCAGCCACTCCTCGGAAGGAAGGTTGAGCAATCCTTCTTCCATAGTGATACTGCCTTGGAAACCCAAAGAGGGGTTGCTATAAGTCGGGGCCGACTCGACGGCATATAACAACAACAACATCCTCTTTTTTATACACTATCCTGGGTGCTGCAACTAAAAAGTCTATTTGATTGCAATAATCGAATAATTGAGATCACACAATATGCACGTGCATTATAATCGCTTCCTAGGAAGGACCTGTCTGGAGTCATCTCCCCTCCAATCTTTTCCCTATATGTACATCACCTTTCTTATCCAATACATGGCTTCCCCTTAAGAGCACCTGTTGTTGCTGTCAAGTAAGATGTGACTCATAGAGACCCCTCCTTGGGTTTCCGAGGCAGTATCACTATGGAAGTAGATTACCCATCCTTCCTTCTGAGGAATGGCTGGTGGGTTTGAACCGCCTGCCTTCAGCTTCTCTGATTTTCAGCCTAAGCTTTATTTCAGAAACATGGTGGCAGAATTGGATACCATCAATATCAAACAATGCATATATATGTTTTTATAATGGCACTTATCCTGATGACATGTCTTCTGAGATCAAGAACTGTCCTTTTCACGGGATAACCACCAAAACTAACACAATATAGGCATGTAGTCAGGGCTCAATAAGTTATTATTAAATGAATGCCAACATCACTAATTTCCTCCAGACACATACAAAGGTATCTTCTTTCCTATTCAGATATTTCTTGATATTACCCCATCACCTAATTTCTATTTTTTTTTTTAAATTATCTACCAATGGCTCTGCTTTTTTTTTTTTTTTTTTTAATCTATTGATTGTATTGAACAGTAGTGTTGGTTACTTAATTAAGTCAGAACACAAAGCTGGCACAATCTCTGCTAATATCCATTACCTTTACTGTTGACCATAGAGGTAACTGGCTTCTCTTGACTTATCTGCTCAGTAAATGAGTACTTGGAATTCTATTTTGCCCCCTTGAGGTATCATGCTTTAAGACAATAAAATCATAGACCAGGTTTGCCATACTACATGTGGTTCCATAGCTCCTGTATTAAATTTATTCTCAGTTATAAAAAATGACTTACAATACAAGCCACTTAAATGTTTTCAATTAGTGTTTCTCAAACTTGTGAACTTTTCTACATCAGTTGTCTGAGATATGAATGAAATTATTTTAAAAATGGATTTGATACAATGTTTAATATATTTTCTAATGGATTGGCTGTAGAGTCAACTCCAACCACTGTTTCAGTTCTCACATGTATGCCACTATCTATGAGAAGTTCATGATTTCTTGAGAATTAGAACTCTGAAAAATAGCAGGAACACACAGGGAACAACCTCAATGGATCACATAAAATCCTATCTCAGGCCCCAACATCTTTCAGTTCCATTCTTT
>NW_006922650.1:296330-299094 GCF_000298275.1 Orycteropus afer afer
TTGCATATTTCATTATAATAATTGACTTTGTCTTCTTGATCTACTTTTTGAAATCCTCTGTTCAGCTCTTTTATCTTGTCATATTGTCCATTTGCTTGAGGTAATCTCTATTCAAGAGCACATTTCAGAGTCTCTTCTTACATCCATTTTGGTCTTTTTTTTGCTATCTTTTTAATGACCTTTTGCTTTCTTCATGGATGATGTTCTTGATGTCATCCCACCATTCCTCTGGTTTTTGGTCATTGCATGAAATTTATTCTTTAGATAGTTTCTAAATTCAGGAGTGGTACAATCAAGGTCATATTTTGGTTCTCATGGACTTATTTTAATGGTCTTCAACTTCAAGTTGATTCCTGTGTACTCTATCTGGGGAAGTCCACGAGTATGGTTGTTGTTTATGTTGCTGAAAAAAGGTAATTGCAAATTCTATCATTTGACCTACAGCATTATTTCTATCACTGAGGCCATATTTTCCAACTACTGGTGATTCTTCTTTGTTTCTAACTTTTGCATTCCAATCACCAGTGATAATCAATACATCTTGATGGCATGTTTGGTCCATTTCAGACAGCAGAAGTTGGTAAAAATCTTCTATTTCCTAGTCTTTGGCTTTGGTGTTTGATGCATAGATTTGAATACTAGTAGTATTAACTGGTCTTCTTTGGAGGCGTGTGGATATTATCTTATCACGGACAGCATTGTACTTTAAGATAGATCTTGAAACATTCTCTGTGATGGTGAATGCCACACTGTTCCTCTTCCAATTTATCATTCCTGGCATAGTAGATCATATGGTTGTCTGATTCAAAATGGCCAAAAGCAGTCCATTTCAGCTCATTAATACCTAGGATATCAATCTTTATGTATTCCATTTCACTTTTGACATCTTCCAGTTTTCCTAGATTCATATTGGTACATTCCATGTTCTGATTATTAATGGATATTTACAGCTGTTTCTTCTCATTTTGAGTCATGCCACATCAGCAAATGGAGGTCCCAAAAGCTTTACTCCATCAACATCAATAAGGTTGGCTCTCCACTGAGGAGGCAGCTCTTCCTCAGTCGTATTTTGAGTGCTTTTCAATCTGAGCACCTCATTTTGCAGCACTATCTGGGACAAAGTTTCAGGACTATTCATAGCATTTTCCAATAATATATCACAGGGCTTCGCTGCTATTCATTATGTTTTCACTGGTCAATTCTTTGAGAAGTGGATGGCCCCCTCCTTTTTCCATGTGTACCTTAGCAGAAGCTCTGCTGAAACCTGTCCACCATGGCTAACCCTGCTGGTATTTGAAATATCAGTTTCATAGCCTCATAGCAACATGAAAACCACCACAGTACAACAAACTAACAGACGAGTGAGTGGCGGCTTGCAGGGTTATTTCCTGGTTAATCTGTATTGTAAAATTTCCATATAATTTTTGCTTTCTTCCTCACTTTGTCATTGAGAAATATAAACAAAAACTAAAGCACTCTAACACAGTAGTTAATATTAACGATGCCTTTCTTTTTTCCTTTCTTCTTAGATAAACTGGAAATGTACTGTTGTATTTTTGTATGCATTTTTCACATATTAAATTATAGTGGTATTGTCAGAAGTGTCAGTCATCAGGTCACAAGGAGTATGCAAATCATGATAGAATTTTGCATACAAAACAGACAATCTCCATGGCATTTACTATCTAGAGTAAAATATGGACATGGAAGCAAAAAAAATTGCAGTTTGCTAAGAGTTTTCAGCAACAGAATATTTCTCTGTGACAGGAGTGTGTGGAAGCGCTGGTGGTGGTGGAGGATGAGAAGGTCAGAGGAAGATACCTGGTGGGAATGTCAGTTTAAGTGAGACAAGAAGGAGTAGAGCAGGTTAGACAGTTGAAAAATGAGAGGAATATTACTGCTGGAAGAATGAACAGTAGCTTAAATAAAGAGAAGAAGGCTCAGTGGAGGTTTAATATGTTGAACCACAGAAGTGGTAAATAGTGAACTATACAACTGGTAATCAAATGTAGATTTTATTTTTTTTAAGAATATTATTGGCTTCATATTCTGGCCTCTTGAAATAACTGTATTTACACTTTCCAAATGTGAATTATTTTATAGATTTTCATTTCCACCTTTTGCTTTCTCTTTCTTATCTCCATATTCTGTATATTTGTTTTGCTGATTGTTTATCTGCCTTCTAGCCTTATTAGCTTTTCTGGAGTGGCTGCCATATTTTGCTTAATTTAATTACTGCATAGTCAAGATATAATGTTTTAGTTTGTCCATCAGTATCAATCCTGATTATTTTATTAAATTTAGTGCACTCTTTAGTTCTTTATCATTTATTACCTCTGTAATTCTATCTTCTTGACTGAATTCATGCCTTTTGGGCAAGAATTTTTACCTCTTTCATTTAGATTGCATCTCATCATTAATATCTACCAATCCTATGATTTAAAAGCTTTTCCCTTAGTAAATGCTTTTCTTTGAATTCCAAATCTTTATACTTACTCCTGTTTTTGAAATATACTTCTAGTGATTTAACTATTTTTTCCTTGTTACTGGTTAGAAATAGTATTATTTTTTTAAACAAATACATTTTATTGAAATATAATTTATGTTCAGTTAAATACCCAAAACTAAAGTGACATGGGTAAATTTTTTTTTCAGTGTTCCCTCCCCTTCCCTTTCACCACTGATAACCAACAAAGAAAGTTTCCTTCCATATGTAAACCAATCCTTAATTTTTTTACAATAATGAGCTAATACCATATTTGTC
>NW_006922650.1:303764-304589 GCF_000298275.1 Orycteropus afer afer
CCAGAATGCTCCTTGGAAGCAAGAATGGCCAGACTTCATCTCACCTATTTTGGTCATGTTGTGAGAAGGGAGCATTCCCTGGAGAAGGATGTCATGCTTGGTAGGGTGGAGGGTCGACAAAAGAGGGTGAGGCCTTCAACGAGATGGATTGACATGGTGGCTGCAATGATGGACTCAAGTATAACAGGATTGTGGGGCTGGTGTGGGATTGGGCAGTGTTTCGTTCTGTGCATGGGGTCACTATGAGTTGGAAACGACTTGACAGCACTTAACAACAACAACAACAGCTGTAGATTTTGTATCATTTCTAATTATTCATTTATTTTGTCATTTTGTTCTTGTATTGTCTTTTGAAAATTTTCCTGAGTTTTCTCTGAGTTGTCCTCAATTTGGTCAATGTTTTCTTTGATTTGTCTTTCAATCCATTGAAGGTACTTAAATATAATTCTTTTGAATTCCTTATCAGGGAATTTCAATGTTTTATCTTCCTCTGTATGTGTTCCAGGATGTGTTCTGGATCTGTATTCTGGTTCCTTTTTTCTCCTGGTTTATCTTGCTTCTTTGTGTGGACTGTGATGGTCTGTTGTCTCTGAGACATTGTGACTTTTTGTGTTTATTTAATTTGTGATTGTATGTTGGAGTGACTAGCCCATGATTTTTGTTTTCTCTGGTTGTTATCAACATAAGCTAGGTACTGTGCCCCTCTGTTTGCTGGTTTGCAGCACTTATTCACTCACCACCTGTCTCCTTTCCCATCATCAGCATTTCCTATGTTCCTGCCACCCTTGGAAAATAGAGTCTACTTTTAGTTCCCTGGAATCAGAA
>NW_006922650.1:306693-308406 GCF_000298275.1 Orycteropus afer afer
AAAAAAAAATAGCCCCAAATTACTACCCTTTAGAATGCCCTCCACCACTTGTCCGTCAGTTTGTGGTACTGTGTTTACTTGAATGTTGCTGTGAGGCTGGAAGCTATGCCACCAGTATTTCAAATACCAGCAGGATCACCTTCCAGAGTAAGAGACTGGGAAGAAGGATAGGGCCATCATCTTCTGAAAGAAATGGCCACTGAAAACCTTATGAAGAGTAGTGAAACACTCTCCATTCTAGTACTGGAATACTTTCTGAAGAGCCATGAAACATTGTCTGGTATAGTGCCAGAAGATGAGCCCTTCAGATTGTAAGGCACTAAAATTACAAATGGGAAAGAGCTGCCTCCTTAGAGTCAAACTTAATGATGTGGTTGGAGTAAAGCTTTCAGAACTTTCATGTGCTGTTGTGGCATGATTCAAGATAGGAAGAAACAAATACAAACATTCATTAATAATCAGAACATGAATGTACAAAGTATGAATCTAGGATAATTGAAAGTTCCCAAAAATGAAATGGAATGCATATAGATTGAAACCCCACAATTATTGAGCTGAAATGGTCTGGTAATGGCCGTTTTGAATCAGACAATCATATAGTCTACTGTTCCAGGAATGACAAATTGAAGAGGAATGGCATCATGTTCATCATCAAAAAGAACATTTCAAAATCTATCCTGATGTATAATGCTGTCAGTAATAGGATAACATCCATACACCTAAAAGGTAGACCAGTTATTACCACTACTTATAACGTTACACACCAAGCACTGAAACAGAGGATGAAGAAATATTTGCAGTCTGAATTGACTAAATATGCAATCAGTATGTATTTGTAATTATTGGTGTTTGGAATGCAAAAGTTGGGAACAAAGAACAAGCATCAGTAGTTGCAAATATGGGCCTAGTAAGAAAAATGGCACCAGAGAGTGCATGATAAAATTTTGCAAGACCAACAACTTATTCATTGCAATACCCTTTTTTCAACAACATAAAGAGTGACTATGAACATGTTCCTTGTCATGTGGAATACACAGGAATCAAATTGACCACATCTGTGGGAAGAGGAAATGGAGAAGCTCAATATCATCAGTCAAAAAAAGGCAAGGAGCAGACTGTGGAACAGAGAATCAACTGCTCATATACAAGTTCAAGTTGTAGCTGAAGACAATGAACACAAGTCCATGAGAGCCATAATATGACCTTGAGTATTACCACCTGAATTTAGAGATCATCTGAAGAATAGATTTGACATATCGAACACCAATGATAGAAGACTAGCTAAGTTGTGCATGACATAAACAACATCATACATGAAGAAAGCAAAAGATCATTAAAAAGACAATAAAGGAAGAAAAAAACAAAATGAATATCAGAAGAGACTCTGAAATTTGCTTTTGAACAGAGAGTAACTAAAGCGAAAGCAAGAGGTGTTGAAATAAAAGAGCTGAACCAAAGATTTCAAAGGGTGCCTTTAGAAGACAAAATAAAGTGTTCTAAGGAGCTATGCAAAGATCTGGAATTAGAAAACCACATGGGAAGAACATGCTTGTCATTTCTCAAGCTGAATCAACTGAAGAAAAATTTAAGCCTCAAATTTCTGTAATGAAGGATTGTATGGGCAAAACATTAATGGTGCATGAAGCATCAAAAGAAGATGGAAGGAGTACACAGAGTCACTGTACCACAAACAATTGGTAGACGTTCAGTCAT
>NW_006922650.1:308666-316524 GCF_000298275.1 Orycteropus afer afer
AGCAGTTCATTCACAGGGAACTTCCAGAAATTCAAGCTGGATTCAGAAGAGGATGTAGAATGAGGGATATTGTTGCTGATGTCAGGTGGATCTCAGCTGAAATCAAATGCCAGAAACGTGTTTACCTGTGTTTTACTGACTATGGAAAGCCATTTGACTGTGGATCATAACAAATTATGGATAACACTGTGAAGAATAAGCATTCCAGGAGACTTAATTGTGCTCCTGAGGGACTTGTATGTAGACCAAGAGGCTGTTGTTCAAACAGAACAAATGGATACTTCATGGTTTGAGATCAGGATGTGCATGCGTCAGGGTTGTATCCTTTCACTGTGCACAATCAATCTGTATGCTGAGTAATAATTCAAGAAACTGGACTCTATGAAGAAGAATGTAGTATCAGAATTGGAGAAAGACTGATTAACAACCTGCAATATGCAGATGACACAACTTTGCTTGCCAGGAGTGAAGACTTGAAGCACTTACAGATGAAGATCATAGACTATAGTCTTCAATATGAGTTACACCTCAACAAAAAGAAAATTCCTCACAACTGGACCAATAAGTAACATCATGATAAATGGAGAAAAGATTGAAGTTGTCAGGGATTTCATTTTACTTGGATCCACAATCAACACCCATAGAAGCAACAGTCAAGAATCAGATGTCGTCTTGCACTGGGCAGATCTGCTGCAAAAAGACCTCTTTCAAGTATTGAAGAGTGAAGATATCAGTTTGAAGACTAAGGTGCATCTAACTCAAACCATGGTATTTTCAGTGGCCTCATATGCATGTGAAAGCTGAACAAAGAATAAGGAAGACTGAGGAAGAGATGATGACTTTCAATTGTGGTGCTGGCAAGGAATACTGAAAGTACCATGGACTTTCAAAAAAATGAACAAATCTGTCCTGGAAGAAATGTATTTAGAATGCTCCTTAGAAGCTACAATGGCCAGACTTTGTATCACCTACTTTGGTCACATGGTTAGAAGGGATCAGTTCTTGGAGAAGAATATTATGCTTGGTAAAGTAGTTGTTGTTATATGCCATCAAGTCAGACTCGACTCATAGTGACCCCTCCTTGGGTTTCCGAGGCAGTATCACTATAGAAGTAGATTGCCCCATCTTCCTTCTGAGGAGTGGCTGGGTTTGAACCATCAGCCTTCTGGTTAGCATTCAAGTGCTTTAGACACTATGCTATCAGAGCTCCTTGGCAAAGTAGAGGGTCAGCAAAAAAGGGCAAGACCCTCAACAAGATGGACAGACACCGGGGCTGCAATGATGGGCTCAAGCACAGCAAGAATTGTGAGGATGGTGCAGGACAGGGCAGTATTTCGTGCTGTTGCTCATAGTAGGGTCACTATGAGTCAGAATCCACTTGATGGCACCAAAAAAACAACTAGAATGTCCTGCCCTCTGAATGTTTCTGTTTTTATATATGTCATTTAAAAACCAATACCATTATATTTATTTACAGCCTACTAATTGGTAATGATCAGTGGTTAAAACAAAAAGAGTTTTCTTAAGCAGGTTCTTGATGATAATATTGTCCAAGTATAACCAGATCTAAGGAGTTCTGGTGGCACAGTGCCTAAAGTATTTGACTGATAATTAGAAGATATGTAGTTCAAACCCACCAGCTGCTCTGCAGAAGGAAGATGGAGCAATCTTCTTCTGTATAGATTCACTGCCTTGGGAACCCAATGGGGGTCACTTTGAGTTGGAATTGACTCGATAGCAGTGAGTTTGGTTTTGGTTTTAGAACAGGATCTTATCTCCACCATCATTTCAAAAAATATAATCTACCCCTTTAATTTTCACCAGAATGGATTTATCCATGGCACATACTTTTTCCATCAGGGATAAAGACATCATAACTATTGAAATCAAAATCCAAACCCAAACCCACTGCCATCCAGTTAATGTGGACGCAGGGAATCCCTATAGAATAGAGTAGAACTGCCCCATTGGCTTTGGAATGTTGTAGAAGCTCTGGTGGGGTAGTGGTTAAAGTGTGGGCCGTATGATTCCACCAACCTCTATGTGCAAAAAGACGAGGCAGTCGGCTTCCTGAAGATTTATAGCATTGGAAACCATATGAGCAGTTCTATTCTTTTATATAGGGTCACTATAAGTCAGAATCAACTGGATGACAGTGGGGAAATCTTTATGGAAGCAGAATGCCTCATCTTTCTCCTGAGGAATGGCTGATGGGTTTAAACTATCCCCTTTTTTATTAGCAGCCAAATGCTTTAACCACTGCACTACAAGGGCTCCTTTCATGATTGTTAGGGTACCCATTATTTATAACAGTATTTCCCCACTCACAACTGAAAATGTTACTGTTTTTCATTTATCTGCTTGGAAGGTTTTTTTTTTCCCCCTAGAGAAATTGTTAACAGATAGGCATGCTTTTGACCAAGAGGATGTTTCTGAATCCATGTTGGTGCAATTTAACTCTTTGACCTCCTGCTGTGGCCAAACCTATAATTAATAATCAAAGGATTATTTCCTTATTAAAAAGTCATCATTTAGATCTTTCCATGACTTTTTGAAATGTTTTTGCCTTTAATAGATTTTCACTGATTCTCCACTTTGGCCAAGAACACAGAGAGATACACAGCTGATTCCCTAACAAGTGAGGAAATGTCCCGGAAAAGTTGTGCACAATTAAAGAATATAATCCTCATTGTTTTAGGATTTCATTCTGTTTTATTTCTGTCTCAAAGAAGTTTTCCTGTCACTGTGTTACAATCAAGTTACTCTGGTGGTGTAGTACCTAAGACACTTGACTGCTAACCAGAAGGCTGGCGGTTCAAACCCACCAGCCACTCTGCTGAAGGAAGACTGGACAATCTACTACTGTAAAGATTTACCTCCTCAGAAACCCAAAGAGGGTCACTATGAGTATGAATCAACTCAATGGCAGTGAGTTTGGTTATTTTTTAGGGGGTTCGGTGGTACAGTCAGCTCTGCAGGTGTTTGATAGAGTCTCTGGCTTCATGTTCTGCCTTAGCTTCAACAATCTGAAGTGATTTTCTCTAATCCTTGAGTTTAATTGTACTCAACTGTTGATAATATGGCTTGTGAACATACTACTCCACTGAAACAGTTCTTGGCAAGTTTATCACTGATTTCTTTAAAGTTAAATAAAATGAGCAATTTTATTTCACCTTTTGCTTCAAGTGAAACTGCTAATAACTCCCTCTTTTTATTTCCTAGACACATTTCTTGCATGCTGTTCACACTACAGGATTTTGTTTTGTCTTTAATCCATAACCAAACCCTCTACCACCAAGTTAGTTTGGACTCATAGTGACTTCTATAAAGTTTTCAAGTTTGTAAATACTTATGGAAGTAGACTGTCTCATTTTTCTCCTGTGGAGCAGCTGGTGGGTTTGAACTGCCTACCTTTTGGTTAGCAGCCCAATGATTTAATCACTACATCACCAGAGAACCTTTGTTTTGCTTTCATGACTCTTTAAAGATATATCTTTTCCTATGCATGCTTATAATGTTGATATTTCTCAGACTTATCTAGTTCCACTTCTCTGCTTCTATATAGGTTTTTCATGGACATTACATTAAGGAGTTCTGTTGGTCTAGTGTCTAAAGCATTTGACTGCTAACCAGAAGGCTGATTGTTCAAACTTACCAGCCACTCCTCAGAGGAAGATTGTGCAATCTACTTCCATAGAGATACTGCCTCAGAAACGCAAGGAGTCACTATGAGTTGGAAACGTCCTGACAACAGTGAGTTGCAATAAGTCCCATGATTTCCATTTAGCATTTAACATTGAATGATTAGAAATTCAGACACTATCTCTCTGGCTGTTAGACATCCGCATCTGGAAGTTTCAGAGTCCTCCCAAACTGAATAGATTCAAAATGGAATTTCATACCTTTACCAGTCTTACTTGTTATCTCACTCCTTGTTTGCAAAAACAAAAAACCAAAAGCTAACATTTATAATCTTATTTTAAAAATAGAAAGTCCCCGGGTGATGCAAACAGTTAACACTCGGCTGCTGAATGAAAGTTTGGAAGTTCGAGTCTACCCAGAATCATCTGGAAAGAACAACCTAGCAATCTACCTCCAAAATATCAGCCATTAAATAACTAGTGGAACACGATTCTACTCTGACCTGCTCAGGTTGATAGCAGTCCGTATACAGTTAACAGCAACATTTTACTTTTGATTTTTATTAACCATAGGTCTCTGGCTGTATTGTTTCTTAGTTTAGCCCTATCTTCAAATTCTATTCACATTGAAGGTAATTTCATTTAATTTTGCTGTTTCCCTGCCTCTAATTTGGAGATTTTTTTCCTTTCTTCCTTTTTTTTCTAGCAGTGGTGGAATAGTGGAAAGTGGCTCTAGACCATGCTATATTGTTTGACAGGTATTGTGGTAACCACTTCACATAGACTATCTGTCTGAACATCTTATCTAATCACTTGTGTTTTCCCCTCCCCCTAATTCATTTCACTTCCTGAAGCTGACTTATACCTGGCTCTTCCCAAGTCCTCCCTTTGTTTTCTGGTTAGAGTCTTCAGAGGTGTCTTTCTGAGTCTCTTCAACCTAATTATGTATCTTTCTATGTGTTTTGTCCTACCTTATGCCAATTTGAAGGTGGGAAAATGGGTTGAAATCAGAGTTTTTATCTTGTCATTGACACAGAACTGGAGGGGTTTGAGTCATATATTTAATTTCTGATAAATATTTTTATACCAGATGAACTTACAGAGTTTCTTAGGTGGACTTGACTTTAAATGGCTCTGAAAGCTCTTAATGTTGTCATATCCCTTACTCTAATTCAGTTGAATTTGTTTTGTTTGTGTGTTTGTGTGTATGTAGGTATTGTGGGCTTTGTCTTTTAAACCACACTGTAACCTTATTACTTAATCCGCATATCAGAATGCACATAATACAAGCATGTAGGCAAAAAATCATCATTTGACTGTTTTACAGAAATAAACTGCCATTTGTGTTTGTCATGTATGCCTCAATACACCTTTAATGAACATATTAAAACAAAAATATGTTATATTGTTGTTGTTAGATGCAGTCAAGTCGTTTTGACTGATAGAGTGCCCCAGTGACAGAGTAGAACTGCCCCTTGGGCTTTCTTGACAGTAATCTTTAAGGAAAGGAGCTTTGGTATCAGAGTGGTTAAACTCTTGGCTGTTCACCAAAATATTGGTGGATGAAACCATCGGTGCTCCTCAGGAGAAAGATGCCACAGTCTGTTTCTGTAAAGGTTACAGTCTCATAAATTTTATGGAACTGTTCTACTTAATCCTTTAGGGTTGGTGTGAGTCTGAATCCACTTGACAGCAATGCACTTTGTTTAACTTGCTTTAATCTTTATGGAAGAACATTGCCAAGTCTTTTTGTTGGAGCCACTGTGTGGGCTGGACCCACCAATGTTTCTGTTAGCAGTCCAGCACTTAATGATTTTCTCTATCAGAGCTACATAACTCAAGATTCCAAAACCAAACCTATTGCTGTTGAGTCAATTAGGTGGTTCAATAGTTAAGTGCTCATCTGGGAACCAAAATATCTGCCTTATGAACCTACCAGCTGCTTCCCCTGATAAAGATGTGGCAGTCTGCTTCTGTCAAGATTACAGTCTTAGAGCTCTATGGGGTAGTTCTGTTCTGTTCTACAGGGTCACTATAATGAACCCAAGATTAGACTCAACCAAACTCTCTGCCATCAGGTCAATTCCGACTCATAGTGACCCCCTGTGGGTTTCCGAGTCATAAATCTTTACGGAAGTAGATTGCCCAGTCTTCCTTCTGTGGAGTGGCTGGTGAGTTTTAACTGCCAGCTTTCTGATTAGAAGTCAAATGCCTTAGGCACTATGCCACCAGATCTCTCTTAAAGTCTTGATTTGGGCCAACAGCTGTCCTGTGGTTATTCTCAGCCAATATCAATGAATTATGCTAACATCTACTCAGATGCTTTCCATTTCTTATTCAAGTCCATCAGTAAGTTGAGAAAAAAAAAAAAATCCTCATAGAAACCCCAATTAATTCACTATCTTGATTGCTTCTAATGTTCCCTTCCTCCAAAAGTGTGAGGAGATGGTGTTTATTCACTGTATGCTTATTTCTCACAGTCATTCTCCCAGAATTTGCATTTTCCAGTAGGGACAGATAAGACTGACATTGTGTGTGGTTTAGGGAAGAGCAGAGACAGTCCTAGGACTGGAGAATCACAAAGACAGTAAAAATTAAATGACTAACAATAGATTAAATAATTAAAAACATTAATTAAAAGATTAATACATTGGATATTTAGAAAAGTTGACATTTACAGTCCATCTACTTCTCTATTCCTCTGTTCAGAGACACCTAGGATTGGTGATCTACACAACCTTGGAATTTTGAGACTTGAGCTTGCTCCTAAATATCTTTGAAAGGAGATTGACACTATCTTGTGACTGATTGATTTCTGTTAATTTTTCTTAAAAAGGACGGACATTTAGAGAGGCTCAGAGATTCTAATTGATCATCAGATGATATTCAATTTCAGGTTGACTCTAGAAATTCCTCATTTAATTTAGATGATCTGCTTTTGTTGATTCATAAATACAGCCTTATACATGTCTTCAATCAATTCTAAGTCACCAACTCTTGCCTCATTTTTAAAAATGCTATAATCAACTATTTACATCCCTTTAATTGAGATAAACCAGATGAAAACTGTTTCTTAGAGAAAATCTTCATCTAAGTTTCTAAAAGAGAAAAGAAAAGGAAGTCACAGACATGTATTTACTCTGAATAGTCCATCATAATTTCAGTTCATTAATTGTCCCTGATTATATGGATTGATAGAGGGATGAAGAATAAGTTTACAGAAGCTTGTGTGTGGAATCCTGGTCCCTCTTAGTCATGAACTCATAAGCATCTTTCGGATGATTATTTATTTGATATTTTCATTTATAACATGTGGTCAAGCCTTTTTTACCAAGACATTTGTCTGATTTTGAAATTGTATTTCTCTTCAAAAATCCAGGGAATATCATGAGCTCCCTCTGGTTTCAAAAGAGATGCTATACAACCTTTCTAGTTGAAGTGTGAATTTTTTACAATAACAAGATGGACATTTGTTTTATTTGCCAAACCTGAGGTCAAGTGCATAAACAAGAGTCCTTGGTGACCTAGGTCCAAAGTCTAATGAATAACTGTAATGAACATTTTGCAAAGCTGTGAAGTATGTAGCAGAGGAGACAGTGTCCTCGGAGAATTGAAAATGCCATGATATCATTCAGTACCAACCACATGCACAAAATAAAACTCTGGTAGTAAAGAGCAAGCCTGTCTTTTCTCTTTACTTCCTGTAGTTCCATAACATTTATAGAATGCAGCAGAACACCATAGCCTTTCATCTGCTATTGTAACATGTATTTTACTTTAAGTATTTATTATTCATTATAAATAAAATTAAAATTAAGATAATAAAAATAGGAGTGTTGTTGTTGTTATTGCGTGCCGTCGAGTCCAATAATTTAAAGTGAAAATTACTCTGAATGTTTCTGGTTACATCCTTTTTTCCTGTGTAAATATGCTCATATTTGGTATATTCTCAACACGAAAGCCTTCTTTACATTTTGTTTTGCAAGTTAGTAGTCTATTTTAAAAATAAAAATTATCTGGATAATTTTAAATGTTTATCATCACTTTAGTAAACTGTGTCTTATTTCCTTTTGAAGCATTGCATCAAAATTTGAAGCCATTTCCAGCAGTTGAAATTGTGTTTGTGATTTTTCCCTATTACAAAAATACGACTACTTAGAAGTAATAAAGTTACTGTTCCATTTTAATTATAGATTTAGAATTGTTCATTTTTAAAA
>NW_006922650.1:321944-323457 GCF_000298275.1 Orycteropus afer afer
TTTTAATTAAAATTTTGTTACTGAGATTAAATTCACATGACATACCATTAATCACTTTAATGTATACAATTCAGTGGCATTTAGTGCGTTCTTAATGTTGTACAAATACCAGTCCTCTTTAGTTTCCCACATTGTCACTATCCCATAGAAATGTGTCATGCATTAATTCCCATTATATATTCACTCCTGATTTTATCCCCTCTCCATTGTGTAGCTATATCAAATCTACTTTCTTCTGTATATTTTTACTTCTTCTCGTCATATTATATGAAAGGAATTATACAGTATTTAACCTATTGTTTCTGGTTTCTTTCACTTTGCATAATGTTTTTGAGGTACATCCAAATTGTAGCATGTGTCAGTACTTCATTCCTTTTTATGACTGAGACGTATTTTATGGTATGTAAGTAACTATTTTGGTTCCCTCTTTTGTTGCTCTAGCAGAAAATACCACAAATTACTGACTTTAACAAACAGGAATTGATTATCTCACAGTTCTGGAGGCTTGAATTCCAAGTTCAAAGTGCTAGGCTGTAGGGGCTGGGTGATAACCCCTCAGCCTTGGGCTTCAACTCTGTCTCTTTCTCCCGGCCCACTGAAGCTAGAAGATTTCTTCAGTCAGGCAGCTGCTGCTGGCTGCTGAGGCTGACAAACCCAAGTTCGACAAGTAAAAAGACACAGTCCTGATACTATCAAACCACAGGGCAGGCCATTAATTCAAGTCCATTAAGAGTCCCAAGATCAGCAGACAACGTGGCAGGCTGCTGAATAATGACTTTGCTACATGCAGGATTCAAGTTTGCTAAAAGCTACAGATCATTCCCAAAGCTTCTCCTGACATACTGGAAGCAGACCACATTCCTAAAGCAGCTACTCAGCTACTCATGGCAGATTGCACCTTGGAGTTGATTGCCAGTGTCATCATGGGGAATAACCACCCGCTGTCTATCCACTCAAAACCTGGCCTAGCCAAGTTAACACATAACCGTAAATACCAGAGAACCAAAATTTGTTTACTCATTCATCCATTTATAGATATATGGACCTTATTATGAATAATGCTGTTGTAAATGTTTATCAATTTTGACGTGGACAAAACTTTTTTTTTCTCTTGGATATATATCTAACGCACTGCCGTCTAGTCAGATCTGATGCATAACGACCATTCCTTGGGTTTCCGAGGCGGTGTCACTACGGAAGTAGATTGCCCAACCTTCCTTCTGAGCAGTGGCTGGTGGGTTTGAACCGCCAGCTTCTGGTTAGCAGTCAGGTGCCTTAGGCACTATGCTACCAGAGATCCCTTATCATATATGCAATTTCGAAATAGTTTATCCCAGTCTGCAGGTTGTTTTTTAACATTCTTGATAATGTCCTTTGATGCACAGTGTTTAATTTTTACTAAGTCTGAACTCTCTATTGTTTCTTTTGTTTCAGTGCATTTAGTTTCATGTGTAAACATTCCCTAACAAATCTGAATTCATGAATATATTTATGTTGCTGATCCATTTTGGGT
>NW_006922650.1:324612-325317 GCF_000298275.1 Orycteropus afer afer
TGTTCCCCTTTTCTGTTGACCCTCTACTTTACCAAGCATGATATTCTTTTCCAGAGAAGGGTCCCTTCTGACAACATGACCAAAGTAGGTAAGACCAAGTCTGGCCATTCTTGTTTCCAGAGAGCATTCTGGTTGCCCTTTCAGGACAGATTTGTTAGTTCTTTTGGCTGTCTATGGTACTTTCAGTGTTCTTCACCAACACCACAACTCAAAAGCATCAACTCTTCTTCCGTCTTCTACTCTTCCATATCTATTGTCCATTTTTCACACACATATGAGATGATTGAAAACGCCATGGCTTGGGTTAGGTGCACCTTAGTCTTCAAGCAGACATCTTTACTCTTCAGCCCTTTAAAAAGGTCTTTTTTTTTTTTAACAGATTTGCCTAGTGAAGTATGTCTGCTGCTTTTATTGGTGTTGATTGTGGAACCAAGTAATATGAAACCTTTGAAAACTTCAATCTTTTTTCCATTTATCATGATGCTGCTTATTGGTCCAGTTGTGAGGATATTCATTTCCTCTATGTTGAGATGTCATCTATACTGCAGACTGTAGTCTTTAATTTTCATCAGTAAGTACTTCAATTCATCCTCCTTTTCAGCTGTCAAGATCATATTGCCTGCATATCACAGGCTGTTAATGAATATTCCTCCAATCCTCATGCTATCATCTTCTTCATACAGTCCAGCTTCTCAGATTGTTTGC
>NW_006922650.1:327172-327697 GCF_000298275.1 Orycteropus afer afer
CCTATTCAGATGTTTTACAAACAGATTTCTCCCTGGAGGTTCTCTCGGCTATGCCAGGAGATTTAGAAGACAGCTACCTGGCCAACTGACTGGAAGAGATTCATATTTGTACCCATTCCAAAGAAAGGAGATCCCACAGAATGTGGAGATTATAAAACAATATCACTAATATCACATGCAAGTAATATCGTACTGAAGATAATTCAAAAATGGTTGCAGGAGTATATTGACCGAGTACTTCCAGAAATGCAAGCTGGATTCAAATGAGGATGTGGAATGATGGATATCGTTGCTGATATCAGATGGATCTTGGCTGAAAGCAGAGAATACCAGAAAGATGTTTACTTGGGTTTTATTGACTATGCAAAAGCATTTGATAGTGTGGATCATGACAAATTATGTATAACATTGATAAGAATGGGAATTCCCGAACACTTGATTGTATCCATGAGGAATACAGACCAGGAGGCTGTCATTTGAACAGAACAAGGGGATACTGCACAGTTCAAAATCAAGAACTGACTG
>NW_006922650.1:328992-329579 GCF_000298275.1 Orycteropus afer afer
GTACATGTGTCTCTTTGTGTTGCTACACTCGATTCTTTTGATTCTATTCCTAGATGTGGAATTGCTGTGTCACATGGTAATTTTATATTTAATATTTCAGGAACTGTGAGACTGTTTTCCACTATGGCTCTTTCATTTTAGATTCCAATCAGTAATTTATAAAGGTTAATTTCTCTACATCCCCAGAAATACCCCTCATTATCTTTTTTACAATCATAGCCATCTTAGTGGGCAAGAAGTAGCATCTCATTGCAGTTTTGATTGGCAATTTCCTAAAGGCCAATGAAGGAGATTTGGTGGATTATTGGTTAAAAGATTGGGCTGCTAACCTAAAGTTTGGCAGGTGGAAGCCACCAGCTGCTCTGTGAGAGAAAGGTGAGGCAGTCTGGTTTCATGAAGAATTACAACCTTGGGAACTCTGTGGGTCAGTTCTCTTCTACCTATACAGTGGCAATGAGTTGGAATTGACTCAATGGCAGTGGCTTTAATGACTAATGTTTTTTTCATGTGCTTTTTGGCCATGTGTATTTCTTCTTTGGTGAGCTGTCTATTCAAGTCATCTGATGAGTGCTAGCTTTGAAGGGTTT
>NW_006922650.1:329679-330402 GCF_000298275.1 Orycteropus afer afer
ATCATAAAATATTTGTACACTTTGTGTATGAATCGTATTACAAATAGGGAGCACTTTCCTCAATGCACTGGTGTGCTGGTTGAAAAAAGTAACGAAGAATCCTCTTCTTAAGCATTTTAAAGGTTTTAGGAAAAGTATAACTTATATAAACTAGAGAAGCTGGAGGCACATACCTTGAGTTTAAATGATGACCCAACCAGCTTCTCAGTCTTAGTTCCTGTTTTGGTTACTTTGTGCTGCTCACAGAAGATACCACAAATGGGATCTTTAATAAACAGGAGTTTATTCTCTTACAGTTTGGATGCTTTAAGTCTGAGTTCAAAGTGCCAGGCTCTAGGGCCTGGGTGAAAGGCCCTCAACCTTGAGCTTCAGCTCTGCCTCATGCTCTGGTCCACCAAAGCTGGAGGGTTTTCCACTCAGACAGCTGCTGGCTGCTGAGGATGAAAAGCCCAAGGTTGACAAGTAAAAAGGCAAAGTCCCAATATGACCAAACCACAGGGCAGGCCATTGATTCAAGTCCATTGAAGGTCCCAAGATCAGTAGAGCATGTCAGTCTACTGAACAATGATGTGGCTACATGCAGGGTTCAAGCATACCATAAGCTAGAGACCATTCCCAAGGATGCTTCTTATATAGGAAAAGAAGACCATGTCCCTAAAATAGCTACTCAGCTGCTTGTGGTAGATCTCACCATGGAGTTGATTGCCCGTCTCATCATGGGGA
>NW_006922650.1:335337-338209 GCF_000298275.1 Orycteropus afer afer
TCAGGATCGCTGCCAGACCGCAGCTCCATATGTCTCCTTTTTTGGTATTTTCATGCAAATTCTTCTGCTAGTTGGGGTTTAGTCCACTTCTATATCCTTGCCTTCAAGGCTCAGGGGTCCAAGATTATCTTCTGTGTCTGTGTTAATTGGTTTCCCTTTTCTTTGTTGAAGAGGGTCTGTGCAATCTTTCTGCGTAGTCTACCATCTTGCCGGAACCAAGACAATTTTTTTTGATGTATTCTCTGAAGGTTTGTTTTACTTGCTAACTCCACAAAACATAAATGAAGGGACTTCGCATAGGAGCAATGGACATAGTGAGCACTGATACCTTTGCTGAAGGTTTGGCATAAATTAATACCGCAGCCATACAAGACAGAAACCAGAGTCATGTGGGAAGAGCAAGTAGCAAAGGTTTTTCCCTTTGCTTGGTAGAAGGGGATCTTATACTGGTCTTGATAATATATATGTAAGAAAGAACTACACAAAGAAAAGTTGTGATGAAGATCAACATAGCACAGGCAATATCCATCTCTTCTTCAGTGACTCACATATCTGAGCATGAAATCTTCAGGAAGGAAGAGATGTGGCAAAGAAAACTGGCAATGAGGTTAGAGTCACAGAGTTCCTGATTTTGGCTCAGGCTAAGTGGTGTGAGTATGATCAATAAGCCAACTGTCAAACTGCAAAAGCTGAGTCTTTTGCACACCTGCTGTTCATGGTGGTGGTACAATACAAGGGCTTGAAGATGGCCACATAGTGGTCATAGGATGTGATGAACAGTAGAGGGCTTAAGGCATTTGAATGCTAACCAGAAGGCTGGAGGTTCAAACCCACCAGCTACTCCTCATGAGGAAGGTTGGGCAATCTACTTCCATAGTGAGACTGCTTTGGAAACCCAAGGAAGGGTCCCTATCGGTCAGATCTGACTTGATGGCAGTGAGTAGAAAAGATCAGTAGAAAGTTCCTGAATGGTACAAACACAAAATGTAATAGTCTTATCACTGACTAGGTTATACAAGGGTCTAGGAATACAAGCAGATTTGAATGTGATTTCTAAGAAGGAAAAATTATATAGGAAAAAGTACATTAGTGTTTTAAGGTGAAAATCCACTAAAGTGAGTATGATAATGGTCAGGTTCTCATTTACATTCCCTAGACAGGTAAGAAATAGAAAAATAAAAAGCAGACCCTGAAGATGTGGCTTTTCAGTTATTTCCCAGAGAATGAAAGCAGATATTACATGCTTTCTCATCACTGACTTTTGACTTTGTCCAATGTTCAGGAAGAAGAAACAGTGATTTTATTAAATTTTACAAGGTATCATTGTTGATAAACAATGGCAAATAAAGTCAAGCACATAAATGCATTGCTTGGAATTTCTTCTTTAATGTGGTAATTAATCCTGTCAATATGCTGTTGGTAACTGTGGTAGTTAAGGTTATGTGTCAACTTGGCTGGGCCTGGTTTTGTGTGGCTGGGCAGCTGGTGGTAGTTACTCCCCATGAGACTGGCAATCAACTCCACGGTGGGATCTGCCATGAGCAGCTGAGTAGCTGCTTCAGGGATGTGGTCTGCTTCCCGTATATAAGCAGTAGCTTTGAACCCTACATGGAGTCAAGTCCTTGTTCAGCAGCCTGCCATGCCCTGCTGATCATGGAAGTTTTTCTGACTTGAATTAGTGGCCTGCCATGTTGTTTGATCATATGGGGACTGTGCCTTTTCACTTGTTAACATTGGGTTTATCAGCCTCAGCAGCCTGCAGCTGCCTGAGTGAAGAAAAGCCTCCAGCTTCAGTGGGCTAGGAGCAGGAGGCAGAGCTGAAGACCAAGGTTAAGGGGTTTTCACCCAGCCCCTAGAGCCTGGCGCTTTGAACTTGGACTTCTAGCCTCCAAGCTTTCCCATTTGTGGTATATTTCTGTCAGAGCAGCATTAAGTAACCAAAACAGTCTTCACTTGGAAGTATCCTTTTTTTGTGATTTAGGAGAAATATTTTTTACTGATCAATTTAACTGTACCAGAATCTAATAACTCATAACTCTATTTGTTACATATTCCCAAATTAGTTTTACATGATTAGTCTACATGCAGAAAGGTAGTTTGTTCACGGTGCATATTATCAACATTAAGATTTTCTTGAACTCTAATGCATTCTTCTGTATTTTAAGGCTGAAATCTTAAAGTTCACCAGCAGTTTTATGTCTGTATTTGTAGTTTGGCCCCTGATAAAACATAATTACACAATAATTTGCACATGCTATATAGAAATGTTGATTTCAAGTGGTAAATAAGCAATGAACATTATCAGATTGTTTATGGTATCATTCCCTTTAGGTATGGCTGAGATTAGTTGAGAACTATATTTCTTCCTCATATCTTGCCTGCTTTTTTACTCCCTTCCTTAGCTTCCTTGTATTGATAATACCAAGTAGTTATTTGTAGTATATTCTCTGCACCCAGATTCACACAGTTCCATACCTGGCTTTCCCATTTATTAGCTAAGGTTCAAATTCTATTAAATTATATAATTTATCTGTGCCTCAGAGTTTAACTTATAAAATGAGAGTAATAACAATATGTACCATAGAAGATAATTAGGATGATTAAACTCTTAAAACTGTGCCTATAACTCCATAAGCATTTATTGTATGATTCCTAATACTGTTATCTGGCCTACACTGATTTTTTGTAGTTCCTCATCAATCAGTCCTTAACCTAGTGCAATATAATTCTGAACCCAACATTTTACTGAAATTGTTTTGCAAATGTTCCTAGTAATGTCTGTTCTGTTAAATAAACTGCATGTGACCCCCTCATGAGCATTCAACTCTTTTGACTAAAACCTCTGCACAAAATGATCTGATAAATTAGCTGC
>NW_006922650.1:338309-338867 GCF_000298275.1 Orycteropus afer afer
GATCAGTTCTTTTTGGTACAGTGACTCTGTGTATTCCTGCCAATATTAAAGGTAATTCTTGAATAATCAAATAAATGTGATCATAACCTGTTAGCTGTTTACTCTTTTAGATTTTTAATAATCTCCACTCTCTTTGTGTATACTGACCTTTCACATTCGATTAAAACATACTGTACAAGTTGGATTTATTGTGAATCATTAGTGCCTTTTGATTTTGAACTCCATGGGAAAGTTTTTTTTTCCTTTTTCAATATAGTCCCTTGAGTATGTAATTAATAAAATGATAAATCAATGCTTGCTGTTTTAAAATGTAAAACTAACAGTAAAATATCTCCCTGTCTGGGAGTATTATCACATGTTCTATCAGGTATTCCTGATGTTTTCCATGTTCATTCCCAATTATAAAATATATGAGGACATATTCACTTGTGTTAATAATACATATGATACTATTTGGTTGGAGAAAACACTAGGGAGTGTATCTTATCCTTTCTGGGATAGTAATAAAATAACCTTTTTTTGTACTAAGTTCTAAGCAGTGGTTCCAATGTTCATACA
>NW_006922650.1:339976-340484 GCF_000298275.1 Orycteropus afer afer
ACATAATGAGGTGAGCTTCTTTATTTTATACTCTATTGCAGATTAGATAGGATAATGACAAAGCAAAATGACAAACCCACAATACCCGGTACATCTTGAATCAGTTCATGGCTGTGGGCTATTAACTTTATGATAACAACTATGTTTATCACACTTTATGACTGTGGGCTATTAAATTAACAATAACAACTATGTTTATTACACTTTATGAATGTGGGCTATTAACTTTACAATAATAACTATGTTTATCATAATTTATGAATTACTTGTGTTCCTGTTTACTGGGAACATTCCAGAACATTCCCTTAATCTAGAACATCTTATTTCCAAGTAAATACAAGTTTAATCCTGCTATAATTAACTATACTTATAAAACTGTTATTGAATTTATAAACTAGAGTTACATCTTATCTAACTTATCTATCATTAACATTATATGAGTAAAATGTGCTAGACAGTGAGGTTAGCTAAGGCATGAGGAAATGGTCAGGGTGAAGAAAACAACATG
>NW_006922651.1:0-826 GCF_000298275.1 Orycteropus afer afer
TGACTGCAGGCTTTTCTTGCTGTTCTTTTTCTAACTGTTGGATATGTTTGTTTAAAGTATTGATTTTGGCTCTTTCTTCTTTTTTGATGTGTGCAGTTATTGCTGTAAATTGGCCTCTGGTCACTGCTTTTGATATGTCCCAAAGATTTTGGTATGTTGTGTTTTCATTCTCATTTGATTCAAGGAATTTTTTAATTTCAATATTTATCTCTTCTCTTACCCAGTCTTTCTCAAGGAGGATGTTGTTCCGTTTCCAGGTGTTTACTCTTTTTCTGTTGATCTTCCTATTGTTCATTTCTAATTTGATAGCATTGTGATCTAAGAGGAGCTCTGGTAGTGTAGTGCCAAGGCATTGACTGCTAACCAGAAAGCTGGTGGTTCAAACCCACCAGCCACTCTGCGGAAGGAAGATGGGGCAATCTATTTCCATAATGATACTGCTTTGGAAACCCAAGGAAGGGACGCTATGAGTCGGGTCTGACTCAACAGCACATAACAACAACAACAACAACATGATCTAAGAAGATGCTTTGCAGTATTTCAATATTTTTAAATTTATTAAGTCTTGCTTTATGGCCTAAAATATGGTATATCATGGAAAATGTTCCATGTGCACTGGAGAAGAATGCATATTGTACTGCTGTTGGGTGAAATGCTCTGTAGATGTCTGTAAAGCCAAGTTGGTGGACTGTATTATTTAGCTCTTCTGCATCTTTTTTGAGTTTCTTTCCAGTTGTTCTTTCAACGAAAGTAGTATATTAAAGTCTCCCAGTATTACTGTGGAGTCATTTATTTGCCTTTTCAACTCTTTTAATGTCTGACTTAT
>NW_006922651.1:2906-3551 GCF_000298275.1 Orycteropus afer afer
CAGGAATGGGTGTTGGATTTTATCAAATGCCTTATCTACATCAGGTGGCATAGTGGCTAAGGCATTTGACTGCTGACCAGAAGGCTGGTGGATCAAACCCACCAGCCACTCCTCGGAAGGAAGACTGGGCAATCTGCTTCTGTAGTAATATCACTTTGAAAACCCAAGGAGGGGTCTCTGTGAGTTGGATCCAACTCCACAGCAGTGGGTTTATATATTTTTTTTCTGCATCGATTGATATAATCATGTAGTTCTTTTATTTTGTTTTGTTTATGTGATGGATGATGTTGACTGTTTTTCTAATGTTGAACCATTCTTGCATACCTGGTATGAACCCCACTTAGTCATAATGTATTATTTTTTTGATATGTTGTTGGAGTCTATTGGCTAGGATTTTGTGGAAGATTTTTGCACCTATAGTCATGAGGTATATTGGTCTGTAGATTTCCTTTTTAGTGATGGATGCACCTAGTTTTGGTATCAAGGTTATGCTTACTTCATTAAATAAATTTGGGAGGATTCCATCATTTTCTATGTTCTGGAATAGTGTGAGTAGGATTGGTGTTTGTTCTTCTCTGAATGTTAGGTAGAATTCTCCAGTGAAACCATCTGGACCAAGGCTTTTTTTTGTTGGTAATTTTTTAT
>NW_006922651.1:5119-9991 GCF_000298275.1 Orycteropus afer afer
TTTAGCATTTCTTGTAAGGTTTGTCAGGTTTTAATAAATTCCCTTAATTTCTCCTTATCTGGAAATATCCTAATTTCAGCATACTATTTGAGGGAAAATTTTGTCAGGTATATAATTCTTGGTTGGAAATTTTTTTCATTCTGGATTTTATATATACCATCCCATTGCCTTCTCACCTGCCTGATTTCTGCCACCAAATCTGAGCTTAGTCTTATTGGTTGCCCCTTGTATGTAACTTTTTTGTTTTTTCTTGTGCTTCTTTCAGGATTCTTTCTTTGTCTTTGGTTTAGGTGAGTTTGATGATGATATGTCTTGGTGATTTTCTTTTGGGGTCTATCCTGTTAGGAGTTCGTTGGATTTCTTGAATGGTTATATTCTCATCTTTCATTATATCAGGGAAATTCTCTTCCAACAAATCTTAGACAATTTTCTTTGTGGATATTTATCTCTTCCTGTTCTGGAATTACGATTACATATAGATTATTACTTTTGATGGTATCTCACATGAACCTTAGGCTTTCTTCATTTTATTTTGATCTTTTTTCTGATTGACCCCTGTCCAAAGAAGTATTGAGGTATTTGTATTCACTCTCACTAATGCTGTCTTCCATTAATTCCATTCTACTCCTTTGCCCATTCAATGTGTTATCTATATCTGAAAATTTAGTATTAATCTTTTGGATTTCAATCTGTAGGTTTAGAATCATTTCTAATTTTTCATTTATTTTGTCATTTTGTTCTTGTATTATCTTTTGAAATTCTTCTAGGGTTTTGTCTGTGTTTTCCTTAATTTTGTCAGTGTTTTCTTTGATCTGTCTCTCAGTCCATTCAAGGTACCTAAATATAATTCTTTTGAATTCCTTGTCAGGGAGTTCCAATGCTGCTTATTCCTCAGGGGTATTTTGTGGATCTGTATCCTGGTCCCTTGTTTCTCCTGTTTTATCTTGCTCCTTTGTGTGGACTGTGATGTTCCATTGTTTCTGATACATTGTGACATTTTTGTATTTATATTTAATTGTTTTTTGTATGTTAGAGTGATTAGCCCAAGATTTTTGTTTTCTTTATATGTTATCTAAGTATGGAGGGTATCGTTTGCCTCTATTCGCTAGTTGGCAGCATCTATCTCTTTTCTCATTGTCAGCCTCCTGTATGTCCCTGCCATCCTTGGCAAACAGAGCCTATTCTTAGGTCCTGTTTTCATTCAGGTTTTTCCACTAGTTGGTGCCTAATCCACTTCTGTATACTTCATTTCAAAGCTCAGGGCTCCAGGATTACCTTCTGTATCTCTGTCAATTGGTTTCTCTTTTATTTGTTGAAGAGGGTCTGTGTAGCTTGTCTGCCTATTCTGCCATCTTACTGGAAGTCCCCTATAGTGTTTTTATTAAGTCTTTTCATGGGTTTCTGGCCCAGAGTTTAAGTGCTTGGCTGCTAAGTGAATATTGAAAGGTTGGCATCCATAAAGATTATAGCCTTGGAAATGCTCTGGGGACAGGTCTACTCTGTCTTTTAGGTTCACTATGAATTAGAATCAATTGTACAGCAATAGGAGCGGTGTCTCAGGAGTGTGGGCTACACAAGTGTTTCTATTCTTCTTCCAAGAGTATAGCTCCCACATACAAACTCCCTTTCCTGGCTGCAGGATTCCAATTGATTTCCATGAAGCCTTGCCCTTTAGGGACTGTTTTTGTTTCCCCTTTGGAGAGACAGAAAGGCTGGAGGATACTGGAGGAGGGTAGAAATTCCTTCTTCCATGTGGGATGAAGTTTCAATACTGCCCTAAGGTGGAATCTTGTCCACTTCCTCCCTCCCCTCAATAACTTTTGTTATGGACAAAGATCTGGAGGTTAGACAATACTACTCTTTCTCCAACCCCTGTTAGAGCCACAAGAGTTTTTTTTTTTTTTTTTTCTCAGATTCTCACCAAGAGAACTTGGTGGGGTTCCTGGAGAGAAAGCCCTCATAAATGTGTGAACTCCACCATGATTGTGGCCTCCAGGAGTTTCTCAGTTATTGCTAGTTTGCACTCAGCCTCCAGTAATTTCTCAAAATTACAAAGGACTATGTGGTCATACCACTTCTGCCTTCTACCAGCTACTGTTTCAAGTTAAAAGATTTTAGATGCAGAATCTCTTTGAATACACATATCTCTCCAGATTTCAGGGCAGCAGTTTACTCTGTGACCTCAGTTCTCTTATGGGTCTAAACTGCTGCCCTAAAATCTGGAGAGGTTCCTTTTAAAAGTCTGTGTGTTGTACACATGGTTCATGCTCTTAGCTGCTAACCAAAATGTTGGAGGTTCCAGTGCACCCAGAGGCACCTCAGAAGAAAGGCCTGGCAATCCACGTCTGACAAATCAGCCACTGAAAACTGTATGAAGTACAATTCTACTCCAACACAGAGTCACCATGAACCAAAATGTATTAGAAAGCAACTGAAAAACTATCAATTTAGTGGTGTTGAGAGAGAGGAAAAATCAATGTGGGTTTCAACCCCTGTTATGGATTGAATTATGTCCTCCACAATAGATATGTGGGATTCTAACCACTGTACCAGTGAATTTGACCCTGTTTGGAAATAGAGTCTGAAGATCTTATAAATTAAGAAGAGGTCATATTGGAGTAGGATGAGTCTTAATCCTGTATGACTGGTGTCCTTATAAAAGAGAAGATACACAGAGACAGGGAGACAGAGGAAGAGCTCCATATGACACTGTAGCTACAAGTCAAATAATGCCTGTAGCTATCAGAAGCTAGAAGAGAGACTTGGAACAGATTTTCCAACAAAGCCTCACAAAGAATCAATGTAGCCCACACCCTGATCTTGAATTCTCGTCTCCAGTACTATGAAACAATAACTTTCTGTTGTTTAAGGCCAACTACTTTATGGTATTTTGTTATAACAGCCTTAGGAAAGCACACAAACTTGCCATCCTCAATAAAAACTCAGTGGATTTATTATTATTATTTTAAGCCATCCTTGGATTGTTGAAGTAAATAAAATTTGTTTGACATGTTTTGTTTTGTTTAAAAATTTTATTGTGATTTGGGTGAATGTTTACAGAACAAATTCGCTTTCCATACAGGAGTTCACATACACTTTGTCTCATGACATTGGCTACAATTTCCCATAATGCAACAGCTCCCCTCCCACTTACTCCCCATAGTTACCTCTTCCCTGTGTCCTTCCCTCCATGCACTCTTGCCCCCTGAGCTGTCTCCCTGTGCATACACAGCCTTTCTATTCTTCCATGATTGTTCTCTCCAAGGAGTGTATCTACCTAATGTAAATGTTCAGCTCATATGCCTGTCTTTTTCTTGGCTGGAAGCCACAGGAGTGGGTTCAATTCCAGATCTAAAGGGCAATGATATATGTTTTTCATGTACATTGCTAATTCAGTTTGCTAGTATTTTTTAGGATTTTTAATCTAGATTTATAAGTGAAATTGGACAAAAATATTCTTGCAATATTGCTATATAGTTTTGACATAAAGATTATATACTAGCCACATAAAATGATGTGGAAATTTTTTACTTTTCCAGGAACAGTTTGTATCAGGTAGATTTGGTAGAACTCACTTGATAAACTATTAAAAAAAAATCTGGAGGAGGGTAGGTCTTTTGTGTGTGTGTGATTTGGGTGAAAGTTTACAGAGCAAATTAATTCAGCAACTTATACACATTTTGTTTGTGACATTAGTTGCAATCCCCTCAATGTAACAGCACTATTTTAACTTCTTGCTTGAGTTCCTCATTTCCATTCATTCTTCTTTCCTGTTCCTTGTTTTCTGAGGATTGTTTTGGGTCAAATGCTGCCCTCTTGGTCTTTTATGATTGATTGTTCTAAGTAGCACATTCCTCACAGGTATTATTGTTCACTTTATAGGCCTATCCATGTTTTGGCTGAAAGGTAATCCCCAGGGGTGGGTTCAATTCCAGGTTTTAAGGGTGTCTTGGAGGTCACACCAGTCTCTATCAGTCCAGTAATTCTGGTCTTTTTTATGATTTTGAATTTTACTTCACATTTTTCTCCCACTCTGTCCATGACCTTCTATTGTGATCCCAATCAGAGCAGTAAGTAGTGGTAGCTGGACACCATCAAGTTCTGCTCTCAGGGTAGTGGAGGCTGAGGTTCACATGGTCCATTAGTTCTTTGGACTAATTGTTTCCTTGAGTCTTTGATTTTCTTCACTCTTCTTTGTTCCAGATGGGAAGAGACCAATAGTTGCATTTTAGATGGCCACTCACAAGCTTTTAAGACCCCAGTCACTATTCACCTAAGTAGGATGTATAACACTGTCTTGGGCACTATGTTATACCAATTGACCTAGATGTTCCCTGAAATTTCCACATCATTTTATGTGGCTAGTATATAATCTTTATGTAAAAACTATATAGCAATATTGCAAGAATATAAACCCCCAAGCCCAATGACTCATTCCCTCAAGGTATTTGGCTTTGGCTAAGAAGGTTTTTTTTTTTTTTTAATTGTAATTTGGGTGAAAGTTTATAGAACACATTGGTTTTCCATTCAGCAATCCATACCTATTCTGTTTTGTGACATTTACTGCAATCTTCACACTGTAACACCTTCTTCCCACTTCCTTCCTGTGCCCAACTCTTTCCTCATCCTTTCTTCCCATCCCCTCCCACCTTCCTAGCTCTATCCTCCAGCAAATGCTGTCCTCTTGATCTCATATTCTTGATTGTTCTAATGAGTACATGCCCTCCTGATTGTACTGTTCACCTTATAGGTCTGTCTATCATTTAAGCTGACAGCTGAGTCATGGGGGATAAATTCAGTTCCTAGCTTGAAGGGTGTCTATGGGCCATTGTCTTAGGGATTCCACCAGTCTTCATCAGACCAGACAGCCTG
>NW_006922651.1:10096-11939 GCF_000298275.1 Orycteropus afer afer
GGTAGCTTTGCACCATCTAGTTATTCTGGTCTCAGAGTAGTGGAGGCTGGGGTTCATGTGCTCCATTAGTCCTTTGGATGAATTGTTTCCTACATCTTTGTTTTTCTCCACTCTTGTTTGCTCCAAATGGGGAGAGACAAATAGTTGCACCTTAAAGGCTACTCACAAACTTTTAAGACCCCAGTCACTACTCACCAAAGTAGGATATAGAACACTGTCTTTGTTGTCAATCTCATACCAATTGAATTTGTGTCCCCCGAGACTATGGTCCTGAGCCTCCATACCCAGCAACTCATTCCCTCAAGGAGTTTGGTTATGACTAAGAAGTTTTCATAACTTTGTCTCCTGTATGCTGCATTCATGGATATATTTGCAGGATGTATATATACATAGATAGACATAGCCTCTGTCAAACCTATATGTATTTGTGAATGTAGTACCCATTCACCTCCCACTCCTGTTCACATTGTCGATGTATCCACTTGTAAATTATTACTATTATTGCAGGATTGTGTCTCTATCAGTATTCACCTTTGTTGTGTTTAACTCTTGTGCTCCTCCCTATGTTTTTCATTGCTTTGATCATTTTGTGATGACCTTCCACTTATTGTATATTTCCTTTTCCTTCACCTAAGTTCATACATGTGTACTCTCTCTTCTCATTAGTCTTTTTGCCTCTCTTCTCCTCCCATCTCCAGTAACCTTCAAATAATGTTTCTTTTTGTGTGTATTTTTTTTCTTGACTTTGTATAATAGTGGTCTCAAAAAATATTTGTTCTTCTGTGATTATTTCACTCAGCATAATGTTCTCCAGGTTCATCCATGTATGAGGTGTTTTGTGGAGTCATCATTAATCTTTAGCATTGTGTAGCCAGGGCCAAGGGCCAAAAGAGGTAAGAGGTAGAGCCCCTAGGCAAGAAGCTAATGGAGATGAACTTGTCTGTCAGTTTGTTGTACTGTGGTGGCTTGCATGTTACTATGAGGTTGGAGGCTGTGCCATTGGTGTTTCAAATGCCAGCAGGGTTGCCCACGGTGGATGGGTTTCAGTGGAGCTTCCAGACTGAGACAGACTCAGAAGAAGAAAGAGGCCACCCACTTCTCAAATAATTGGCCAGGGAAAACCTTATGAAAAGGAGTGAAACACTGTCTGATACATTACTGGAAAACTTTATGAATAGACCTCAAACATTGTCTGATACAGTGCCAGAATATGAACCCCTCAGGTCAGATGGCATTCAAGATACAACCGGGAAAGAGTTGCCTTATCAGAGTAGAACCAACCTTAATCATATGGATAAAGGAGAGCTTTCAGGACCTCCATTTGCTGACATAGCATGACTCAAAATGAGAAGAAACAGCTTCTAACATCCATTAATAATTGGAACATGGTACATACAAAGTACGAATCTAGGAAAATTGGAAGTTGTCAAAAAATGAAGTGGAATGCATAAAGAATGATATCCTAGGCATTAGTGAGCTGAAATGGACTGGCTTTGGCCATTTTGAATCAGACAACTATATGATCTACTACACTGGGAATGAAAAATTGAAGAATGGCGTGGCATTCATCATCACTAAGAATGTTTCAAGATCTATCCTGAAGTACAATGCTGTCAGTGAAAATATTCATATGCCTACAAGGAAGACTAGTTAATACTACTATTATTCAAAGTTTGTGTGTCAACTTGGCTGGGCCTGTTTGAGTGGCTGGGCACCTGGATATTGTATTCCCCATGATGAGACTGGTAACCAACTCCATGGTGGACTCTACTGTGAGCAGCTGAGTAGCTGCCTTAGGGATGTGGTCTGCTTCTTGTATATAAGAAGTTTTGGGGAACAGTCT
>NW_006922651.1:40489-43111 GCF_000298275.1 Orycteropus afer afer
TGGGCAATCCTACTTCCGTAGTGATACTGCCTCAGAAACCCAAGGAGGGGTCGCTATGAGTCGGGGCTGACTCGACGGCACACAACAACAACAACAATGCTATCACCAACAATAATTTGTTTTATATAGTATAAACAAAGCTGCACTAGCTTTCTTTTGGTTATATTGTTCATGGATTCTTTTTTCAGTACTGAATATTTTTTCTCAGTGATGGATTTTTTTTTTTTTAATCTTTTTTCCCTCTTACTCTGCTTAATGTCAAGGCAGCTATCTGTAGTTTTATGGGATTGTTGGAATTGGGTTTGTCCTTATGTTGCAGGTATAGCTCTTTAGGGGTCCTAACAATGTGGTGAGGGTCTACTATTAAACTCCTACCTTTGGTTGGCCCTATGACTTATTTCCCTGTAGCCCTGTGCAGCTATTGGACCACAGTTCAGGAGTGCAGTGTAGGAAATGATCTCAGGCAAAATTGGCTTTGGTGCTCCTATATTCTATTTACCTGTCTGGTTATAGGCTTTCATCCAGAAGTTGCATTGGAGCTTCCCTCTGATCTCTCAATACTTCAGCACTTGTAAAAAGTGATTATGAAAGACTTCATCCTGTGTTTTACATTATTCATTAGGAAATTTGAATCAAATAACCAAGCTTGCCATTGTCAGAAACTAGAAGTCCATATCCTTAAATGTTTAAATATTACTTAACAAAGTCTAAACCCAGACAGTATCTCTACCTTCTTCTGAAACAACACAAGAACCTAGAATGCTCTAAGTATTAACAGTCCCCTGCTGCCCTACATGTTTTTGTGAGCCTGTGTTTTTCTACTTCAAGTTCCAGCTTGTTTTTATACCCCCATATTATTCAACATTATTGTTTCAAACACTTAATGTTTATTTATATTTCCCAAGTTTACCAATTTTTGTTCACCATTACTTGCCTCTCATTCACCCCTTCTGATTTCAATTTCCCTCTTATCTGTGAGATTTTTTAGTTAGAGTTTGTCAGTAATCAAGTTTTTTTTTTTTTTTCCCCTGAAAATGTCCTTATTTCACCCTCAAAATAGTAGTTCTTCTCATCTGTATTTCTTGGGATACTAATTATACTCCTTGTGGAAACTGCTGACTCTCCTTCTTGGTGTATCATTTCTCTGAAAGAATTATATTTTTGTTGTTTGTTTCTGAGCACATATTCAGCAGGTTTTGTTTTTTCCATTGTGCCCTGGATTGTGAAAATGTATGGTATTTGTTTTTACTAAGGTTCTAAAAGTTTCAATATGTCTGCTTTTTTCCTTTAACATTTCAGCATGTGGTTCGCATATCACACAGTAGGGTAGATTCAGACTCACATCCACATATGATACAGGCCTGAGGAGGCTCCAGAGGGAGCATAAGCCTCTTCTTTCCTTCCTATTCAAACCTCTTTTAACTGGCAGAGAAGCTACTAAAGGCTTTATCCAGGGTTCAATTCCAGTTCTTCTGCCTGACGTGGACATGAGGCTGTGTCATCAATATCTGCATGGGTAGTAGATTCCCAGCTCCAAGTTCCTAGCCCCTAGTGCCTTATACCTGGAGTCAATACTGCAATGGGTCATTGTGTTATCATTTTATAATTACTACAGTGGTTCTGTTTCTCTGGAGATGTTACTTTTTTTTTTTAAGATGTGTGCTGTTGTTGCTGTTGTGTGCCGTTGAGTCAGCCCCAACTCATAGCGACCCCTCCTTGGGTTTCCGAGGCAGTATCACTACGGAAGTAGATTGCCCCATCTTCCTTCCGAGGAGTGGCTGGTGGGTTTGAACCGCCAGCCTTCTGGTTAGCAGTTGCATGCCTTAGCCACTATGCTACCAGAAGGTCAGCTATATAAATTTTTGTTATAGTTTATCTAGTGTTAATATGTGTTTGTTTTATCCAGTGTTAATGTGTGTGTGTGTGGGGGGGGGACTAGTCATACTATCTTAATGTGCTATGTTGCCAGGAGAAACTGTACTTTATACATACGTATACATTGTATTAGTTATATAGCACTACTATAATAGAAATACCACACGAGGATGGCTTTAACAAACATAAATTTATTTTCTCAGTTTAGTAGGCTAGAAGTCCAAATTCAGAGTGCTGGCTCTAGGAGAAGGCTTTTCCTTTCCCTCTCAGCTATGGAGGAAGGTCCTTGTATCTTCATCTTCTGCTTCCTGATTCTTTAGATATTTCCATGTGTCTTGGCATCTATTTTACCCCATCCCTCTCTCTGCTAGTTTGTTTAATCTCTTTTTATATGTCAAAAGAGATTGACTCAAGATACAACCTATACTAATCCTGCCTCATTACTATAACAAAGACAAGCCGTTCCTGAATAGGATTATAGCCACAGGCATAGAGGTTAGGATTTACAACACGTATTTTTGGAGGACATAATTCAATCCGTAACATATACCTTATATATAATTAAGCATTTTCCCTTATCACTTCCTTTCTCATAAATACCTACTTATTTGCATTTCAACGAAATTAAATCTCCCTCAAGACCATCCAGATTAAGGGCACATATGAGGCCAGGTCTCTGTCGCATGTTGGATTATTTTCGTCATATATCACCCATGTAATTTAAATCTATCATTCCCCTGTAGTCTA
>NW_006922651.1:43461-48113 GCF_000298275.1 Orycteropus afer afer
CCGACTCATAGCGACCTCTCCTTGGGTTTCCGAGGCAGTATCACTATGGAAGTAGATTGCCTCATCTTCCTTCTGAGGAGTGGCTGGTGGGTTTGAACTGCCAGTGTTCTGGTTAACAGTCAAGTGCCTTAGCCACTATACAAATAAAAGAGGAGCTCCTCTGGTTGAAATGGGGTTGAGTGTTCTTGATCCTCACTAATATACTCTCACTTTGCCCCCCAAGAGCATCTCCATGGACTCCTTGGGCTCAAGTACTATAGCATGAAAACAAATAGATGAGTACCCGCTGGGACAGCTCCCATTCAGGAGCTATTGTAACAGGCCTGGGATGCTGCCCAATATTTATGGCATTTCTGGTACTTAAGTTAGTCCAAGTTTATCTAGAAGGCTGTTTTCTGTCCACCATTCCTTGTACCTGATGACACTCTGGAGGTCCAGCTTTATGAGAGCCCAGGTCCCTTTTAATTATTTCAGTAAGTCAGAAATCACTGGGAAAGAGCAGGGCTCCCTGGGACTACTGAAGTTCCTCATAGTTTTTCTTGACAAGAGGCTTCAGATCTGAAGCTCATAAAATAATGTTGAGCACAAGCAGCCAGACACAAAAGAATACATATTGAATGATTCCATTTATAAAAGGTATGAAAACAAGCAACATTGATCTGAGTGAAAGAAGTCAGGATAGGGATTAATTACCCTTGGAATTTGACTGGAAGCAGGAGGGATGCTTTTGAGTTACTGGTAATGTTCTGTTTCTTGATCTGGGTGCTATTTACAGAGACATGTTCATTTTGCAGAAATTCATCATGCTGCACGCTTTTCCTGTATATCTGATATACTTCAATACAAACGTTTAAAAATGGCATTGGGTCATCTGCAGGGGAAGGTATGTGTGTAAGGACACACTGCTGTTAGTGCTGGACTACATACTCTCAGAAGTCTTGGGCCTTCACTTCTGAGACTGAAATATATGTTTGGAGAGAAACAGGTTCCTGGCACCAGGTCTACTGCATTATGACAACATGAGTTGTATGGGGGCCACTCTGTTTCTTGATTGGAAAAGACCTCTTGGTTGATGGCATCTCTGATCAGGATTCCCTGTGGATGGGGAAGAAGTGAGGTGTTACCTAGTAGGCCAAAGTTAGGTTTAGCATCTGGCTACTCCAGAAAGAGGTAGGATTCTGGATTTCTAATTGGGTCAGGCTAAAAAAACCTAGGAAGCAAGTGTAATGGATGAAAGGAATGTATCCCACATTTTGGCTTCTCATTCTTAGCTCTATGAGTGGTTAAGACTCTCAGTTGTGAGCACCCATTTTTCACCTGTGCCGTTCTGATCCCGGATCATAAATCTACATATGAACACATCTCTGTAAACACCACGCAGATCAAGAAACATTACCAGTGACTCAAAGGCACCTCCCCTGCTTCCCTCCAGTCAACTTCTAAGAGTTTCCCCAGGCTTTACAACCTTGTGGATGTAGATGGAGTCACAGTTAAAGTATCCTAAATTTCACTGTGTCTTGCTCCCATTTGCTCACACAGGAATTCCACATCCCCCATATAAAAGAACCCAGCTGTGTTTTGATGTCCCCAGTAGGTTAAAAACAAATGTTTTAAGCATCTCCCATGTTCTTTCTTACTTATCCTGGGCCCCTATTTGTGTACTCTGCCCATGAAGCTGCTTAACAAGGAGTACCCACCCTCCCCCACCACAGCTGCTGTGCCCACCATCAATATGTTAATGAATGTGCCAAGGGTATTTATTACCTCCTGACCCCCCTAAATGCCTCAACCATGGATGCCCACCCATGTTCCTGCCATACATGCTCAAACATGCCTCAGTCTGTCTGAGCTCCAGGTGGCACATACCTGCTGAATACATGATGCCCTGGGTCCCACGGTGGTATGATCTGAAAATAGGCCCTGGCTGCTGTTACATTCCAGAGCTCAGTTTTGGGGTTGGTAGGGGATAGGGCTGGGCTTGAATGGCTCCCCTGTTGCTGAGGGACAATGGTGTTTTCCAGAGCAGAAGAGGTACGTGGTTCAATCAGGAAGTGCCAGGCACAACTGCTCCCTCTGGTGGTCTGTGCCTTCCACCAGTGAAAACAAGGATGTCAGGTTCAGCAGTCTCACGCAATTCATATCTGTTCCTCTTAGAACTATTCCTGAGTGCAGGGTATTTAAAAGACAGTTTCTGTATCAGACAAACCCAAAAATGAGGAATGTTCTATTAAAAATGCTAACGTCATAAAAGATGAAGAAAGATCGTGGAAATGTTCCAGATGAACAGCTAGAGAGACAAGACAACTAAATGCATTACCTCACCCTAGATCAGATCCTCTGAAGGGCGAAAGGCTATAAAGGACATTATTGGACCAACAGACAAAATGGGAGTATGAATGGTAGATTCATATTGTATTAATGTTAAATTTACCAAAGCTGTCAACTACACTGTGGTGACATATGGGACTATGCCTAAGAAACACATGCTCAAGTATTCAGGTATGAAGGGCTATGATGTATGCAACCTACCCTCATATGGTTCAAAAATATACACACACATATTTGAAAGTATGTATCTATAAATGATAAAGCAAAGGGGTAAAAATGTTAACAATCAGTGTATCTGGGTAAGGGGTATATGGATGTTCTATGTATTATTTTTGTACCTTTTCTGTAAATTTGAAATTACTTCCAAATACAAATGTTTCTTTAAAAATAACAGACTGTTTCTGTTCAAGTAGTCAGAATCTAGTGGTGCATGCCTAATTGAACTCTTCCCCTGGCAGAGAAGAGGACTGAGGACATGGGTTGTGTTTTCCCAGGTGGAAAGACACTTCCCCAGAGGTAGTCAGAGACCCCGCATGAAATTGCCAAATATCATTAGAGGCTACCCATCTCTTGACCTCCTCCATCTTGCAAAATACCAAAAATAACAACTTTTTATATTTTCTCCTAAAGATTATGGGCTCTGGGTGTTGATGAAAATTTTATGAAAGGGAGGTGTATAGGTTCATTTACTCATTCATTCAGCAAATGCTTTGAAAATGATTATGTGCCAGTAACTGTGCTTAGGGCTGAGAATGCAGCAGGTTACAAGAGGAGACAAAACAACTGTCTTCAAGGAGCCTATGAGCTAGCTGGGGATGCAGTTTGTAAACAACTAGCCACATTAATAAATATTTATTTCCAAATAAATTGACCACAAAGTAGATAGGAGGCTAAGCGGGAGACCAGTCTTTTATAAGAGCCACTGGATCCAAGCCCCATGGATCTGATACACATTCAGTTTTCCCAAGGCTTTTCTAGGTAGTAGGTACTTTTGTACCTGATACTAAGAAAGGAAGAAATCACCAGTGCTTACCCCATCCTGGGCTCATCCCATCTGTTTGGGCTTAGCTCTCTCAGGCTGCTCTGCCCTCTGTTGGAATCAGGGAGAGACCAACAAGTCACTCTATTAATATCCCTGTTTTAATGGACCAGTGAGTTTTGGAAAAGTCTTTCTACTGATCTATACATACATTTATCTATGTAAATGTAAAAGCTAAACTCATGCTTTCAGAATGCAAAGACTACCAATAACAGCCTCATGTGGAAGCATGGCAGCTTACTGGCCCTCAAAGTCCAACCACTGGGGTGCCAAGTCATGAAAACAACAGGACTATCTTCCAAATGGGCAAAATAATGACTTTTTAGAGGGTGGCTGTGGTTCTCCTGTCCCTCCGCCCAATCTTGGGTGTGGCACTGACGGTGATGCCTTGTATACAAGGGACAATAGTGGAGTCCATTGCCTTGGGTCTCCAAGGAGAGAGTGTTGGGAAGGGAATTGTGTATGTGTGTGAGTGTGTGTCTGTGTGTGTGCATGCGTGTGACCTTTCTGTCCATAGGTCTTAGGTGAGACCAATCTGTACCCCTGATGCATTCTGGACATGGTCAAAGAAGTTTCAGATACGGATCCAACAAATGTTCACTGAACTCCTACAAAGTTCCAAAGCTTTGTAATTTGACACATTTTATATTTAATCTTTATAGTAACCCTTTACGGTAGGAATTATCTGCATTTTACAGATGAGAAAACAATCGCAAAGAGATTCATTGATTTGCTCAAGTATATCATACAGCTTTAAAAAAAAATCAAAAAACACACTCACGCACTATACTCTTAGCCTGTCTGTGTAGGTTGCTTATAGTATTTCTTGTCTTGTCTACTTTTGGAGCAATTGCTCCCTTTGTACAAGCTCCCTTCTTCCATCTTTCACTAGGCCATGTAGGCTTTTCTTTTGTTAATACTGCATTAAATAGCACAAAAATCACGAATACAAAGAAACTGGCAAAGGTGTTTGTCAGTGAGATATCCCTACCTCCTCCTCTTTTCTGCTTTCATACCCATATATGCCATGGGCTACACTTTTATAGACTTTTCTTTTTTTCCCCAAACTTAACTGTTACGTGATTGGTCAGTTGAAGCTGAAACACCCATGGAGAAAGATGTTTTATGGTTACAAGGGCACACACCCCCCCCACGCCACCCCCCTCCCGCCCCACACAACCTGTTGGAGGAATATAGGATATGTACCAGTGTCAAAATTTTCCTGCTCCTACCTTCCCAACCCAGAGCATTCCTGCCATTTAATTTTCCTTCAATTGACTGCTTA
>NW_006922651.1:48378-56103 GCF_000298275.1 Orycteropus afer afer
AGAAAAGTAAATACCCTTCACTGTCCAGCACATCCTTAATACTGGCCTTGGTGATGACAGCATCATCACATTTGAACCACTGGTCCTTGTGGTGCCGGATGAAGCTGGTATAGTGGCCACTCTCCAAGGTTCCTTGGTGATTGACCACAGCAAACAAGGAATACTTATTCTCGTTGTTTCCACTATTGGTTGGCAGCTGCAACTGTCCATTCATTCTGTTCTCTTTACTTGAGGCCATAAATGGTGTCATATCCAGCTCCAGAGGAAAGGAAATGTATGTAGTGATCTTGCGCCTCTGTTTGGCTGAGTGTTCAAACCGTTTGAAATGAAAACAGGCAACAACAGGTAATTTATTCATTGTAAGCTGTTTGGTAGATTCCTGGTAGCTTTGGCAACTACCACACTTGATTTTGGCACTGCTTCCTAAGTGTTCTGGCCTTGTAAACCTTCGCAGGCAGTCCATGAGTGTAGTGATTCCTGGTATGTGGCTTTCCCCATTCACACTGCTCTCCCTCCCTGGACTCATGGGCCAGAAGGAGGTGCAAGAGCCAGGCAAGTCCAAACTGATGTCCCAACATGGGTCTATTGTGGTAGAGACGCCATGGCAGGCTTGACAAGTAACATCAGACTGCAGGCCACCTGTGAAGATTTGGTCTATGATGCAGTTACAGTGGTTGGGATTGTTGGCTGCCTTCCCAACATCATCACCTTTGCAATGCCTGTGCAGCACATCTAATGCTGCGATGAGGAACTCATGGGCATCCTGTTGCCTGTACCCTGCTAAATGGCGTGCATGTATCCATACCAGGTGCAGTAACTTATAGGGAACATGAGGAGATGGGTTTCCAGAATACAACTCTCGAAAAAGAGAAGACATCTCACAAACTAGACACAACTCAGGACTTGGCATTTCACATCTGTGCCTGTCAGAGAGAAAGAAATCTCTCAGGATTGGAGTGTGGGTGAGTGCCTGGACAATGCAGTTCATAAAGCACGTGTTGCCAAGATTGATAAGTCCTCTTAAACCGATGGTAAAGCTTGAGGTGATCCTCCTTCTCCGTGGATTGTGTCCCAGCAGTTCTAACTCTGGTTTGGTTGTTTCCCAGGTCGGATATTTCTCACCAAGGCCTGGTTTTGAACACTGCTGGTGAGAAACCTCTGTTGAAGTGGAAGCTTGTAATTTTAAAGCTTCCCCTTGCTCTTCTTTGGCAATTTGCTCAATGTCTTTGTCATATATATAATCCTTACACATAAAGCAATATATACCTCCATAATAAAGGTCTACGGCTAAATTGTGTTGTTTTGTCTCAGCGTGCTCGTGAATGTGTTTCTCGGTAAAGCAGCCAAAGAAGACACAGGAAAGGCAAGAGTGGAGTCTGTTCAAATGAGTGCCACACACATGGCAGATGCACGACTTTGCCTTGCTTTTCCTGGTCTCTGGGGTTCCACACCACACGAAGCACTGGTAGATCAACCGCAGTTCCTGCCTCCAGTTCTCTCCCACCTTAAAGCTATTCACGTGGGAACAGCCTGGTGGACCCACGGCAAAATCCACATCCAGGCATCCGCCCCCAGGGCCGCGCCGGGGCCGGGGCCGTGGTGGGGGCCGTGGCCTAGGCTGCGGCGGGGTACGAAGCCGGGTCTGAGGCCGGGGTCGGGGTCGGCGGCGGGGAGCACGACTGCGACGCGCGGAGGGATCGGGGGGCCGCGGTGGGTCGGAAGGGAGGGTGGGGGGAGGAACCTCGTCGCTGCTGCCGCCACCGCCGCTCCGCGCTGGGTTCTCATCCTCCAGCTCCTGCTTCCCTTTCGGCTCGTGCTCCGCCTCCCGGACCGGCTCGGTTGCTGGCTCCAGCTTGAGCTCAACCCGGCGGCCCGGACCCTCCGCTGTCTCCACCTTCCCGGCGGCGTCCACCTTCCCCGCCGCCTCCACCTTCCCGGCGGCGTCCACCTTCCCCGCGGCGTCCACCTTCCCAGCGGCGTCCACCTTCCCCGCCTCCACCTTCCCCTCCACCTTTGCCTCCGCCTCCACCTTCCTTTCTGCCGTCTCCGCCGTCTCCGCCTCCTCTACCTCCTCCGCCTCTACTGGCGGCGGCTCCTCCCCCTGCTCGCAGGGCTCAGGCGGCCACTGGGCGTGGCGGCGCGGGGGCCACGCAGACTTGGGGTGTCCCCCGCCCGGCCTGAGGGAGCGAGGTAGCGGTGGCAGCTGGACCCAAAAGGGACTTTCACTGAAGGAGGCGGCGGAAGCAGGCGACGCCCCCGGGAATCCTCCCGCCGTAGCCCCCTAGCGGAGGCCGCTTCTGTAGCCAGGCCCCGTTTCCTTTAATTCAGTATTTCCCAAACTTGCTTGTTCACGAGAATCACGTGGGGGAACATGTTAAAATCACCGATTCGTAGGCTTCACCAGTAGACCTACTGAATCAGAATCTCCAAGGGAGATACTCCGGAACCTGCATCTTTAACTAGCGCCTGAGAGGATTCTTATGATCAGGCAAGTTTGGGAAACACAGCTCTAATTCATTGAGGCTGGCGGGAAGGGGGGCGGGGACCGCGCAGTCTCTTTAAGGCGCTTCCAGTTCTCCGCTCCAATCGCTGCTCTGATCCCCTTCATCGTCTCCTCCCCTCTTCTAGTCCTTCCCTTCATCCATGCAGTCTTCCCCCAGCGTTGCAGGGCTGGGAACTGTGCTGTTGCCAAGTCTGGAAATGTTTCTGGGTGGTGAAATGTCACCTCGGAGGCTGGGCTCTGAGGAGCACAGTTAGGAGCTGTGATAGGCCATCATTTCCGCGGCGGAACCTGCCCCCAGCACTGTTCCAGTCAGCCCTCCCACCCCAAACTCTGCCCTTCTCCATGAGGATGGAGCTCCAGCTCTGCTAGGAGGCACGCCAGAACTCCAGATCCGGAGAGACAGAGCTCCCAAGGCTGCTGGGACTGCACAGGCATGTCCCTTTACCCATTTTATGGGTGCTCTGCAGAGTCTGTGCCTGCTCCTCACCTCCTCCTCCTCGGGCTCCCAAGGCCACGGGTGGGTTGAAGCTTTGGCAGCCAGTATTCTTGCCCTGCAATGCTGCAGAGCAGCCTGGGGAGGGTGGGGTAGAATCCAGCTCTTGTCTCCAAGGCCTACGGGAGGGGCAAGGCACACTAAGGCCATCCCTACAGCTGGTACTTCTCCTAAGGCTGAGAGCGACCCACACTCAAAGACACGGTCTCAAGACCCTGAAACCCTAACAGAATCCCGGGATTGGGCAGCAGGTGGGAGTGTAAGGGCAGCAAATTTGGTCTCCTGAGCTGCCAGTGTGAGGTGGGGCTAGGTCTGAGCGACTTCTTGGAAATCCTGTGGTGAGAGGCTGGGGACATTAGGTAGCAGCACCATGGGGCCCACGAGGAGACATCCTAGAACAAGTGGCTCAGGTCTTGGCATGGCTGGGGGATGTTGAAAACTGCAGGTACTGGCCCCAAGGGGTGCAGCCCAGGGAAGGTGTCTGGATGTAAGTCCAGGGAAAAATAGATAACTAGTGTTTGAGGGGGAACTCTGGTGGTGTAGTGCCTAAGGCATTTGACTGCTAACCAGAAGGCTAGCGGTTCAAACTCACCAGCCACTCCTCAGAAGGAAGATTGGGCAATCTACTTCTGTAGTGATATAGCCTCGGAAACTCAAGGAGGGCTTGCTGAGTCGGACCGACTCGATGGCAGTGAGTTTGGTTTTTTGGTTAGTGCTTGAGGATCAGGGAGTATGTTCTAGAGACAGTCCAGTACCATAAATCCTGGTGTTGGCCAGCATTGGCCTAGTACACGCTGCCCAGTTTGATTGTTACCAAAGCATAGTTCTCCTTATCTAGCATGGGACATCACCCTCCCTTCACCTAGCCCCTAGGTAAGTAGGGGCCCAAGCAGCAGGACTTGGTTGCCAGGAAGCAAGAGCCCTTAAGGAAGATGACTGGGTCCCATCAGGCAGTCTCTGTGCTGGTTCTTCCAGGGTGCAGTGAGGGTTGCTATTCCTTAGGTGAAGTAGACAGTGGGTGCTGTATCAACCATGCTCTGGAGCTTTGCTCTGCAAATGGTGACAGGAAGGTTAGAACCACTGAAGCTGAGGTCTCAAGAGCTTTTCTGGTGCCCGCTCTTCCCAAATCACCTACTTCAATTCCTTGAAGCACCCCAGTACCCTTCCAATATGTTCTTGCTCTCTGTAGCCTGGAAACAGAGGACTCGAAACTAGCACACCCACCGAAGGAATCCTACTGCTGCAACAAGTGACTGAGGTCATAGAGCGTGTTTGCAGTGGTGAGCAGGAGGAACTCTCCTCCTACCTCCACAGAGTAGCAGACATCAGAGATACCTAAAGATCTCTGTGTATCTGGGACTGTCTACCATGGAATATGAACAGTGGTAACCTGGCTGCTTCATAAATCAGCTTCCTGCAGAAGTCCACAGATCCACATGGACTCTGCCCAGGCCAGCATGTTCTGGAAATAAATGGAGGGCTCTGCCACCATTCACTCAACAAATGACAATTTGACATCAATTGAAAACCAGATGCTATGCTGGGAGCTGTGGACATAACATTGAACCAGAGGTGCTCTACAACCTAACCCCAGGGCCAAAATCAGTGCCATATTCCCCAGAAGGCAGACTAAGGAAGTGTCTAGGTCAGCAGCAGGGAACTAAACCAAACCCAACCTATTGCCATTGGGTCTATTCCAACTCATGGCAGTCCCATGTGCAAGGGGTACCTAAACCAAAAAGCCAAGAAAAAAAAATATGGAAAGCAGTTTGATACTTTAGTTTTTGAAGTAGTCTTCATGGGATACATCAGATTTGTTGTAGTCCTTACTCCTTGATTTTATGTTGCTTTTATTTTGAATCACATATGGAGTATTCCATCATAATATTTTTGGTGCTTAGTTCTTTTATTACCCTATTCATAACCAATTCATAACCAAGTTCTGCTTTGATAATTGAAAGTTGTATCTTTTTCCTTTTCTCCCTTAATTCTTAGTTCCATTCTATTCCCCCAACAGAATTTTATTCTAATAATACATTTTTTTTGAAATTGAAATTATTTTATTGATTACCCTATCATATTTCTCTATGGCAAAAATATGTATATGTTTTGCAATTTAAATGTTTTAAATATTCCTGTGACCATAAGTATTGCTTAAAACTTTATTGCTTAAAAAAATTCCTGGGAAGAATTTAACCTTCTCTTCCCCACAGAAAGGAGGTCTAGTGGTGCAGTGGTTAGGGCATTCAGCAGCTAAGCAAAAGGTCAGTGGTTTGAACCCACCAGCCACTTAGTAGGAGAAAGATGAGGTAGTCTGCTTCCTTAAAGATTTACACCCTTGGAAATCCTATACTACTCTGTCCTGTACGGTTGCTATGAGTTGGAATGGACTCAATGGCAATGGATTTGCCCCTAAAGAGGCCTGATGGAACGCTAGCAAAAGGAGCTGACCTAAGGAGACAACTCCTATTTGCAGTTGATGAGCCTTGGTGACAAATACAACTCTAACCACAAGGTGGCAAAAGAGTATGTGACGATTCCATATGTTCATGTATGGAATCATATATTTTGTATGCTTACATAAAACTACTGGTTTATATCAAAATACCCTGAAAATATTTTTTAAAACGTTGTGCACCTTCATATATTTTTTGAGTGACATCTAAAATTTTACATCATCACTGTCAATAGATGCAAATAATGTCGTTTCTGACAAATATTAGCATTTCAAAAAAAAAAAGCTGTTGTATCATGGTTTTACATGAATTCAGTGAAACCTAAATACCATAGTGATTTGACACCTCCTCTCATCTGTGTTAAAAATTCATAACCAAGTTCTGCTTTGGTAATTGGAAGTTGTATATTTTTCCTTTTCTCCCTGAATTCTTGGTTCCATTCTATTCCCCCAACAGAACTTTATTCTAATAATACATTCTTTGGAAATTGAAACTATTTTATTGATTACGCTATCACATTTCTCTACAGCAAAGCTACGTATATGTTTTGCAGTTTAAATGTTTTAAATATTCTTGTGACCATAAGTATTGCTTAAAAACTTTATTCTTGCTTGAGTTACCATGACAATTAATATTAAAATGTGATGGATCAAACATTGTACATATATTGCAAATTATTACATAATTATTCAATGTAAAAACAGATTCATTACATATTCATCTCTTGATGAGATAGGACTTTTTTTTAGTCAGTGGGTGTATCCATGGATAATATTACTTATTGCTAGAATGAGACAGAAAGACAGAATTCAGCATCAATTCTCTTTTTACTTTTTGTTTGGCTAGATATTAGCACACAAATGGTTTGCCCTCCACTGCTAACCTAAAGGCTGCTGGTTCGAACCCAGCCAGTGGTATCACAGAAGCTAGGCCTGGGGATCTGCTTCCGTTAGGATTACAGCCAAGAAAACCCTATGGAGCAGTTCTACTCTGTATATATAAATAAGTAAATGGTAATAGATATCTTGTCTTAACAATGTCACTCAATTCTTTTGAGTTCCTTGGGAGATACATGGAAAAAAATTTCAGAATGATTTATCATCAGAATTATTTTTCATAAATTTATTAGCTGACAATTCCTTGGGTTCTCCTTCAGTTTTATTGGAAGTAAAAAATTGATTTGATCCCCACTCATTAGTTAGTTGTTCTTAGTTGCTATTGACTTTTTTCTGACTCATGGAGATCCCATGTGTTACAGAGTAGAACTGCTCCATAGGGTTTTCTTGGCTGTAATCCTAACGGAAGCAGATCCCCAGGCCTAGCTTCTGTGATACCACTGGCTGGGTTCGAACCAGCAGCCTTTAGGTTAGCAGTGGAGGGCAAACCATTTGTGCTACCTAGCAACTTACTCATTAGTTAGAGCAATTTGGTTTTCCACCATTGACAGTAGTATTTGAAATTGTTTCTTGGGCACACTGTAGATTATATACCCTGGGGCAATGCACCCAGGTAAAATTTAGCGTAGGTAAAAGATAAAGTTTCCTTTTTTTTTTTTTTTAGTGCAAAAAGAATCATTGTGAAATAGGAGATGCATAAAGATAGCCAGCATGACTCTGCAGCAAGTGTGTTCTCTTGCCGATCAATTTTAGGAAAGAATACATAACTAATTTGAAGATACAGAGATTGAGTCTGTTAAAACTCTAAGTGCTTCTTTAACCATTATATTATGTAAGATAGTATTGTTGTATAGCTGTGTAGCAAATTGAGATATGCTGTAGGTATAAAATAATAGATTCCAAAGACTTAGTAGGAGAAAAAGAATGAAAAATAATTTTTATATTAATTACATGTTACAATGATGATATTTTGGATGTTAAAATATATAGTTTTTAAAATAATTATAAAAAAACAACTCTAAGTACATATTTACTGTGTGGAATATTTTCTTATGCCACCTAGCGTAATGCACACTCCATTTTGAAGGTTGATGGCTTATATTTATTATTTTTTTATATAATTTATTTTTTGTTGAAAATATGCACAGCAGAGCATACACCAATTCAACAGTTTCTACATGTATAATTCAGTGACACTGATTACGTTCTCCTAGTTGTGCAATCATTCTCGCCTTCCTTTTTTGAATTGTTCCTTTCCCATTAGCATTAACTCACTGCTACCTAAGGTTCCTATCAAATACATACAGTTGCTATTGTCAAATTGATCCCCTATAGATAGTTCTTAATAGAACACAATGCTCAAGGCAGACATACTAT
>NW_006922651.1:56717-57809 GCF_000298275.1 Orycteropus afer afer
TATGTCCTTTTTATAAAATAAAAATGAGACCATAATATATATATTGATATATAATTTAGCAATATATATTGGACATTAAGCAGTTCTCTCTCAGTTGAGCTACACATCCAAAGTAAATCCAACAAAAATTCCAATAAATCTTTTTGGGAAGATTTACAAAATGATCCTAAAATTAATATGGAAGGATAAAAGGCATTTCTCCTTTCCTCTTTTATGTGTTTTCCTCCTGAAGATGAGTATATGATGGCAATAGCTGAGCAGCCATTTTGCAACCAATCGTGAGAGAAAGACCAAAAATATGGTGACCTCTGGACTTCTTACAGGAGAAAAAAATACCATATTTCATCAACTCTAAAAGGTGCATATCTTCACATTTAAACATCTCTAAAACCTGTGAATGGAAGTTTGTGATCATATTTGACAAGATTTTCTCTTTCCTTCTTGGTGCTACAAAAAATAATGGTGTGTCTTACCATCAGTGGTGTCTTAAAATCAATATAATACTCAGAACACCATCCTATTTCAGCCTTTGTTATTTGGATTTGGTTATATGTAGGTAAATACAATTCCTAAGTGCTAACAGCTTTCTATTTCACTCACTTCTAGTGAAATCTCAAGTCCTTATCCTGGCCGTTGAAGCCCTATAGAATCTGGCCTTGGTCTCTCAGACCTCACTCCTATCAAGTCAGCCTTGCCTTGAACAAACTAGACTTAATGCTGTGTTTCTTGAATAAGCTAAACAGACCCCTGCTTCAGGGCCTATGCCCTTATTTTTTCCCCTGCTTATTTCTTTCCTCAAATATACTCAAGGCTTTTTCTCCCTTGCTTCTTTCGGATATCTGCTTACATGTCACCTTATCTCAGAGTACTTCCCTGACCGCTATATAAAACAGCATTTCATTCTTGTTTTATATTTCTGCATAACACTTATCACATGATGCTTTAAATATTACACACACACACGTATGCATACATACACAGAAAATTTACTACAATGTAAACTCCATGAGAGTAAGATGTTTAGTATTCTATTCCCAGTGCATCTTCTGCACTTAATACATAATTAAATATTTAGAAAATGAATAAGTGTTG
>NW_006922651.1:58144-58907 GCF_000298275.1 Orycteropus afer afer
CAATCCTACTTCCGTAGTGATACTGCCTCGGAAACCCAAGGAGGGGTCGCTATGAGTGGGGGCCGACTCGATGGCATATAACAACAACAACAACATGTGGAACTTGGAGCTATTTTATTATTAGGTTGCTTAACCCTCACTATAATTTTAAGATGAAGGTGATATTATCATCTCCATTTTACAGGTGAGGAAACTGAGGTGCAGAAAGATTAAATAATGCCCAAGGTCATAAAGCTAATAAGGCATGGACCTCGAATTCAAACCCAGCATTCTGAATATAGAATCTATGTTCTTAACTATCAAGCTATTAGCCCTTTGCCTGCCATATTCTAGTAAATATATTTTCTTATTTATCATTTGACTGGTTATTTTACTGCTTAACCATATGATGTTTAAGATTATTATGGAGTCAAGTTTCTTAAAGCTTTCTTTGTGGATTCTGTATTTTATTGTCACATTTTTGAAAAAGCTTTTTTCTGGTTATAAAATTGTACAGCAAATGCAAAGAGCCTGTGACAGAAAAGAGTGGGGTGATTTCAAGAAATGAAAATAAGGCCAGCATGGCTTTAGCTTCGTGACCAAGAAGGAGGAGAGTGGTATAAGATGAGGATAGAGATGATGTATTGCATTGGGCAAATCTGCTGCAAAAGACCTCTTTTTTTATTATTATTGTGATTTGGGTGAAGATTTACAGAGCAAATTAACTTTCCATACAGCAGTTCACATATACTTTGTCTCATGTCATTGACCACAGTTTACCACA
>NW_006922651.1:62216-63403 GCF_000298275.1 Orycteropus afer afer
AGGAAGAGGCCATCCACTTCTAAAAGAATTGGCCAGGGAAAACCTTATGAATAGCAGTGAAACACTGTTTGATATATTACTGGAAAACTTTATGAATAAGCCTGAAACATTGTCCAATACAGTGCTGGAAAATGAGCACCTCAGGTCAAAGACACTCAAAATATGACTGGGAAAGAGCTGCCTCATCAGAGTAGAGCTGACCTTAATGATAAAGTAGAGCTTTCAGGACTTCCATTTGCTGATGTGACATGACTCAAAATGAGAAGAAAGGGCTGCAAATATCCATTAATAATTAGAATGTGGAATGTGCAAAGTATGAATCTAAGAAAATTGGAAGTTGTCAAAAATGAAATGGAATGCATAAAGATTGATATCCTAAGCATAAGTGGGCTGCAATGAACCAATTTTTTGCCATTTTGAACCAGACAACCATATGATCTACTATGCTGGGAATGACATACTGAAGAGGAATGGCATGGCATTCATCATCACAAAGAATGTTTAAAGATCTGTCCTGGAGTACAATGCTGTCAGTGATAGGATAATATCCATACAACTACAAGGAAGACCAGTTAATAGTACCATTATTCAAATTTATACACCTACCACCAAAGCCAAAGATGAGGAAATTGAAGATTTTTACCAACTTTCGCAGTCTGAAATTGACTGAGCATGCAATCAAGATGTGCTCATTATCACCGGTGATTGGAATGCAAAAGTTGGAAACAAATCACCAGTAGTTGGAAAATTTGGCCCTGGTGATAGAAATAACGCTGGAGATCACATGATAGAATTTGCAAGACCAACAAATTATTCATTGCAAATACCATTTTTCAACAATACAAATGGTGGCTATACCCGTGGACTTCACCAGACGGAACACACAGGAATCAGATTGACTACATCTGTGGCAATAGACAATAGAAAAGCCCAATATCTTCAGCCAAAACAAGGTCAGGAGCTGATTGTGGAACAGACCATCAACTGCTCATATGCAAGTTGAAGTTAAAGACAATTAAAACAAGTCCACAAGAGCCAAAATATGACCTTGAATATATCCCTCCTGAATTAGAGACAATCTAAAGAATAGATTTGATGCACTGAACACCAATGACCGAAAACCAGAAGAACTGTGGGATGACATCAAAAACATCATCCATGAAGAAAGAAAAAGGTCATTAAAAAGA
>NW_006922651.1:64095-66124 GCF_000298275.1 Orycteropus afer afer
ATGCAAAAACATTTGATTGTGTGGATCATAAAAAAATTATACATAACATTGAGAAGAATGGGAATTCCAGAACACTTAATTGTGCTCATGAGGACCCTGCACATAGACTAGGAGGCTGTCGTTCGAACAGAGCAAGGGGATACTACATGGTTGAAAATCAAGAAGGGAGTGTGTCAGGGTTGTATCCTTTCACCATACTTACTCAATCTGTATGCTGAGCAAATAATCTGAGAAGCTGGACTATATGAAGAAGAATATGGCATCAGGATTGGAGGAAGGCTCATTAACAACCTGCAATACACTGATGACACAACTTTGATTGCTGAATGTGACAATGACTTGAAGCACTTACTGATAAAGATTGAAGACTACAGACTACATTATGGATTACACCTCAATATAATGAAAACAAAAATCCTCACAACTGGACCAATAAATAGCATCACGATAATGGGTAAAAGATTGAAGCTGTCAAAGACTTCATATCACTTGTTTCTACAGTCAACACCAATGGAAGCAGCAGTCAGTATATCAGACAAAATATAGCATATAGCAGGGTTTCCAAGGCAAATCTGCTGCAAAAGACCTCTTTCAAGTGCTGAAGAACAAAGATATCTCCTTGAAAACTAAGGTGTGCTTGACGTAAGCCATGGTATTTTCAATTGCTTCATATGTATGTGAAAGCTGGACAATGAGTAAAGAAGACCAAAGAAGAGTCAATGCTTTTGAGTTGTGGTGTTGGTGAAGAATTCTGAGAGTACCATGCACTACTAAAAGAACTAACAAATCTGTCTTGGAAGAAATGCAGCCAGAATGCTCCTTGGAAGTGAGAATGGAAGGACTTTGTCTCACCTACTTTAGTTATGTTGTCAGAAGGGACCATTCCCTGGAGAAGGATGTCATGTTAGTAAAGTGGATGATGAACAAAAAAGGGGAGGGCCCTCAACAAGATGGACTGACACAGTGGGTACAACGATGGGCTCAGGTATAGCAAGGATCGTGTGGCTGGCACAGGACCAGGAAATGGTTTGTTCTGCTTTACATAGGGTTGCTATGAGTTGGAGACGACTTGACAGCACCTTACAACAACACTTCAATGGAATGGTTTGACAGAATAGCTGTTACAGTGGACACAAACCTACCAACATGATCATGGAAATGGTGGAGGATTGAGCAACGCTTCATTCTGTTATACATAAGGTCACCATAAGTAAAATCTTATTCAACAGCAGCTAATGATAACAAGTGAGTGTCTTGCTTCTCTAGTGCTCCTATAACAGAAATACCACAAGTAGATGGTTTTAACAAACAGGAATTTATTCTCTTACAGTTTAGGAGGCTAGGAGTTTGAGTTTAGACTGCCGGCTCTAGGGGCTGGATGAAGGCCCCTCAACCTTGGGCTTCAGCTCTGACTCTAGTTCCGGGGCCACTGGAGCTAGAGGCTCTTTCCAACTCATGCAACTACTGGCTGCTGAGGCTGATGAACCCATGGTTGATGGATAAAATGATACAATCTCAAGATCAACAGGCAACCTGGCCAGCCACTGGTTCAATCCTAGGAACTGGAGATGAAGACTTGGCCAAAAGCAGGATCTAAAATATGCCAAGGAGCTAGAACATTTCTCAAAACCTCTCCTTAAATACAGGAAACAGGCCATATCTCAAAGGCACCTACTTAGGTGCTCACAGCATATTCCACCATAGAGGTGATTACAATCTCCTTATGGGTAATAATTACATCCAGCTGCCCAGCCACTCAAAACCATAGCCCAGCCAAGTTGACCCACAACCACAGTAAGGGAATGACATAATATTATTTGTGGTTTCCATACACTAATTATAATAAAATAATAACAAAAACCAAACCCACTGCTGTCAAGTAGATTCTGATTCCTAGCAACCATATAGGACAGAGTAGAACTGCCCCACAGGGTTTCCAAGGATGTAAATCTTTATGAAAGAAGACTGCCCTATCTTTCTCCTACAGAGTGGCTGGTGAGTTCAAGCCACTGACCTTTTGGTTAGCAGC
>NW_006922651.1:67352-68510 GCF_000298275.1 Orycteropus afer afer
AACATCAAACCCACTGTCATTAAGTATATCCTGACTCATAGCAACCCTATAGGACAGAGTAGAACTTCCTGATAGGGTTCCAAGGCTGTAAATCTTCACAGAAGCCAACTGCCTCACCTTCCTCCCACGGAGTAGCTGGTGATTTCAAACTGAGTGCTTTAACCACTGCACCATCAGTACTCCTTCAAGAACATTCCAAAAACAAAAAACCAAACTCATTGTTATAGCGACCCCACCTTGTGTTTCTGAGGTGGTATCTCTAAGGAAGTACATTGCTCAGTCTTCCTTCTGAGGAGTGGCTGCTGGGTTTGAACCACCAGCTTTCTGGTTAGCAGTCAGATGCCTTAGGCACTACTCCACCAGAGCGCCCTCAAGAACATTAGGTACCTTGGATTTGCTTATGATTTTGTCCTGCTTCTATACCTTTTCCCATTCAGAATATATTTAATTTCAGCAATATGTCCCATCCCTATTTTGTCCAAGCCTCTGATATTCCACTAGTGGTCTGCAAGTCTTCACTGGGCTAAAGAAAGGGAAATGGCAAGTCCACTAAACACCAGGGCCCCTAGTTCTGTGAGCCCATCCAATTTGGACCATGGAAAACTATCCTAAGCTCAAGAGCACAGTCAACCTGCTGGCTCATCCAAGATGACTAAGCAGCTCAGCCACCCCTATTTGCCACTGCAGGAAACCATTGTCCATTGCAGGCAAGATCTTGTACCTGGAATTCCCATAGCCATCCCAGCAATCAGGAAAATGAGGAATGCAGTTGTTAGTATCCATCAGGCTTCCAGGAGATGCCAGGCCTCCAGAGGGAAACTATAGGCCTGTTGTTGTTGTTTGTAGTTAGGTGCCATCGAGTCGTTTCCAACTCATAGTGAACTTATGCACAGCAGAACGAAACACCGCCCCATGCCGCACCAGCTCCATAATCCTTGCTGTACTTGAGCCCATCATCCCAGCCACCATGTCAATCCATCTCATTGAAGGCCTTCCCCTCTTTCGTCGACCCTCCATCTTAGCAAGCATGACATCCTTCTCCAGGGAATTATCCTTTCTGAAAACATGAGGCAAAGTCTGGCCATTCTCACTTCCAAAGAGCATTCCAGCTGCACTTCCTCCAGGACACATTTGTTAGTTCTTTTAGCAGTCCATGGT
>NW_006922651.1:94952-95429 GCF_000298275.1 Orycteropus afer afer
GGTAATTGGCTGAATATGTTTTCTTCTATTGAGTGAGTGAAGATATTGGTGGAGAAGGTGGGAGTGGAAGAAGGAAAGCTTGGTGTTGCTAGGGTTGGTTTCTAGGGCTTTGAGCAGGCAATTTTTGATGACGTATTTATTTGCAAGACTGCAGTTCAACTTCAGGAAAGATTCTTATTGTTAGAGCATTACAAATTTCCACCAATTTCAGGCACACTCAAAGATCCCGCCTCCATGGCCTCACAGCGCTAAAGAACGGCTCCAAGGTAAAAATTCCAGGAGTGCGGTTTCTTCCCTCTCCCTGTTCCATCTGCCCGCGGTGCTGACAAAATCCCACCAGATCACTAATGGCCGGCTCTGGATTTTGTCTGTGATACCACCCAGCTGTGGCAACAAAGATGTGCGCAGTTTGAGCTGTGGGTCAGGGGAGTACCTGCTAGCGACCTGCGGTCCTTATCTCTGTGACAAAGAAAAGCA
>NW_006922651.1:96333-99851 GCF_000298275.1 Orycteropus afer afer
GAAGAAGGAAAGCTTGGTGTTGCTAGGGTCAGTTTCTAGGGCTTTGAGCAAGCAATTTTTGATGACATAGTTATTTACAAGTCCGCAGGTCAATCTCAGGAATGATTCCTGTTGTTAGGGTGTTGCCACTTTCCGCCAGGCTCAGGCACACTCAAAGACCCCTCTTCCAAGGCCCCTTGGCACCAAAAAGCTGATCCAAGGCAAATTCCCGGGACTGCACTCAGCTGTGGCTTTTTCTCTCTCCCCACCCTGTCTGCCTGCTGTGCCTGCGCAATCCGCCCAGACAGCAAATGCCTTGGGAGTTGTCTGTGATACTGCGCACCTGCGGCGCCAAAGATGCATGCGATTTCAGCTGTGCTGGAGTCAGGAGAATGCCTGCTTGTAATCTGTGGTCCCAATATCAGTGACAAATACAAGTACAGAACTCTCAATGTCTCCCAGGCTGACCCAAGCCCACTCAGTGACCCGCTGAGAGGGGAGTGAGCTCACCCTCCTGGAGGACCAGTGAGCTCTCCGCTTGGTTTTCAGTGGTGCTGCACGTGCCTGTTTGCACTTAGGTAACCCAATTTACTGATAAAATCAGGTGTTGAAGGTAGATCCTTGGGGCTGTTTGCTGGGATGTTGGTGTGGTTGCTGGTATGCTGATATAGGGTGTCTTCTTCCTTGGCTCACCGAGATCTCAGGTGGCTCCCCTCACCTGCCAGTCAGTGACTGCCCCAGGGAAGTTTCCAATGGCCTCTCTCAGCTACCCATCCATCCTCCACCAGGTAGATCTTTCTTAAACAATCTCCCTGTGCCTTTCCTCTAATTCTGCTCTTCTGTGTTTGGTGCACTCTAATTCAGTGAGCTGTTCAGAGCACCAAAATCCTTAATTCAAACTGCTGTACCTAGTTTTTCAAGCACTAAGATGCTAGAGGGAAATAGCATGGTGATTACTGACGAGACTCCATTTTGAACCCTGATTACATTCTTTGAGTTGTGCAATCATTCTCACTCTCCTTTTCTGAGTTGATTCTTCTCCATTAACATAAACTCACTGCACTGTTCTGGTTACCTTGTGCCACTCTGACAGGAATATACCACAAATGAGATGGATTTAACAAATAGGAATTTGTTCTTACAATTTGGAAGCTTTAAGTCTGAGTTCCAAGTACTAGGCTCTAGGGGCTGGGTGAAAGCCCCCAACCTTGGGCTTCAGCTCTGCCTCCAGCTCCAGGCTCACTGAAGCTAGAGTCATTTTATCACTCAGACAGCTGCTGGCTGCTGAAGCTAACAAGCCCAAGGTTGACAAGTAAAAAGGCACAGTCCTGATGTTACCAAACCACATGGCAGCTCGTTAATTCAAGTCCACTGTAAGTCCCAAGGTTGGCAGAGCATGTCAGCCTGCTGCACAATGACATGGCTACATGCAGGGTCCAATCATGCCATAAGCTAGAGACCATTCCCAAAGCTGCATCTTATATACAGGAAGCAGACCACATACCCAAAGCAGCTACTCAGTTGCTTATGATGGATCCCACCATGGAGTTGATTGACAGTCTCATCATGGGGAATAAAGTTGACACACAAACATAACCACCACACCCACTAAGGTTCTTATCTAATCTTCAGAGTTGCTGTTGTCAATTTGATCCCACGTATATAATTCTGAAAAGAGTCCAATGCTCAAGGCAGACATTCTTTACTAGTTAAGCTAAACTATTGTTTTGTTTTAAGAGACTTCAGGGGATAGTTTGGTTTGAGGTTTAAAGATTATCTCAAGGCAGTGGTTTCAGAGACTCATCCCATCTCCATGGCTCCAGAAAGTCTGAATTCTATGAGAATTTTAAATTCTGTTCTGCATTTTCCTCGTTTTGCTCAAAGATTCTTCCATAGAATCTTTGATCAAAATGTTCACTAGTAGTAGCCAGGCACCATCCAGTTCTTATGGTTTCATGGTAAGGGAGGCATTTGTTCATGGAGGCAATTAGCCACATACCCCATTTCATCCTCCTATTCCTGACTCCCCTTGTGTTGCTCCAGAGACAATTTGTTGTACCTAAGATGGCCGCTTGCAAGCTTTTAAGACCTGTCTAGTTCAGTGAACTAGGTGGTAGAACAGAAGCACTACACTTGTCATTAGGCCAATTAACTGGAATGTCTCATGAAACCATGACCCTAAACTTCAAACCAAGGAACCAAATTCCATGATGTGTTTGCTTGTACAGAAGCAGCCTCAGCAACTACTCCTTTTTGTTGTTGTAAATATATCTATCACACAACTTTTTCCAATTTAACTTTTTACAGATGTACAACTTATTGACAGTAATTATAATAAAATTGACAGTAATTATAATAAATATAACATATAAAATGCATCTTTGTTATAAAAATTATAGTAAATATAAAACTTTGCCCTTAATCAATGTGATTTTTTTCCAGCATCATAAAATGAAAGTCAGTACTCCATAAGCAACAACTCTCTTTCTTTTCTCCTTCCTCCTGCCTCTGGTAACCACTAATATTTGATCTCTATACATTTGCTTGTTATTATCTTTTTATATAAGTCAATTCATACAGTATTTGTCCTTTGTGCTTGACTTATTTCACTCACCATAATGTCTTCAAGCTCCAACCATATTGTAGCATGTATCAAGATTTTGTTTTTCTTACTGGCTGAGTTTAATTCCATTGTATGTGTGTACCATATTGTATTTATCTATTTATCTGTTGGTGGGTATTTAGACTTTTTCCACCTTTTGGCTATTGTGACTAATGCTTCAACGAACATTGGTATACAATTGCTGGGTCATATAGTAGTTTTGGGAGCTCTGGTGGTGTAGTGCCTAAGGCACTTGACGGCTAACCAGAAAGCTGGCTGTTCAAACCCACGAGACACTCCTTGGAAGGAAGGTATCACTACTTCTGTAATGATACTGCCACGGAAACCCAAGGAGGGTCACTATGAGTCTAGTCTGACTCGACCCACGTAACAACAACATGGTAGTTTTGTTTTCAGTTTTTTTTTTAATTTTTTTTAATTGTGATTTGGGTGATATGTTACAATGCAGACTCATTTTACGTTCAACAGTTTATATACATTTTGTTCTGTGATAATGGTGACATTACCCACAGTGTAAGAGCTGACCTCCCACTTCTTCCCTGTGGTTACCTTTTCCCTGTGTCTTTCTTGCCTATGAATTCCTGCCTCTTTACTTTCTCCCTGTGCAAATGCTGCCCTTCTGCTCTCCCATGGTTGACCACTGTAAGAAGTGTATCTCCCTGCTGTAGGTGTTCAGGTCATAGGCCTATTGTTCAGTTGAGAGTTAAGACATGGGAATGAGTTCAATTCTAGCTCCAAAGAGTGACTCGGGACCATAGTCTCAGGGGTTTCACCAGTCTCTATCAGACTGGTACATACATAGAAGTAGAATTACTGGGTAAAATGTTAGTTTCCAGTTTTCTAAGGAACCGCCACACTGTTTTCTATAATCGCTATACAATTCTGAATTCCTACTAGCCATGAATAAGTATTCCAG
>NW_006922651.1:99951-100606 GCF_000298275.1 Orycteropus afer afer
GAAAAATCAAGAATTTATCCTACCTTTACTATATAAACTATTTCAGGATTTTTAAAAAAATGAATTAATATGCTGACTCATAGCAACCCCCGTTGGGTTTCCAAGGCAGTAAATCTTTACGGAAGTAGAATGCTTGTCTTCCTTCTGTGGAGCAGCTGGTGGATTTGTACTGCCAACCTTCTGGTTAGCAGTTAAATGTCTTAGGCACTAAGCCACCACAGTGCTTTCATTTCATGGTAAGACAATAGTTAATGATGATGTTCCTCTTTATACAAGAATTCCAGATAGCATATACAGAAGATGATAGAATTACTGTATCATGAGTTGCAATCCCTAATGAAAGAACAGATCTAAGCAGGATTTTTAAATCTCAGGAGTGTTGACATTTGTTGTTGTTGTTGTTGCTAGGTACCATTGAGTTGTCTCCGACTCATAGCGACCCTATGCACAGCAGAACGAAACACTGCCCAGTCACGCGCCAGCTCCATGATCCTTGCTATACCTGAGCCCATCGCTGCAGCCACTGTGTCAATCCATCTTGTTGAGGGCCTTTCCCTCTTTTGTTGACCCTCCACATTACCAAGCATGACATCCTTCTCCAGGGAAAGGTCCCTTCTGACAACATGACCAAAGTAGGTGAGATGAAGTCTGGCCA
>NW_006922651.1:101365-102662 GCF_000298275.1 Orycteropus afer afer
TTTTTTAAATTTAATCCTAGCCATCCTAGTGGGAGTGAAATGGTATCAAATTATGGTTTTGATTTGCATCTCTCTAATGGCCAATGACATTGAACATTTTTCCATGTGTTTGGTGGCCATTTGAATGCCCTCTTTGGGAAAATGTCTATCCAAGTCCTTTGCTCATTTTATGATTGTTACCCCCATGTTTTAAGACAACCTTAGGATGGCAAAATGTGTGTCTAGCCCTAGAGATTGGCTAGAGATCTAGCTTAGCCCTGGGCCTGAGCTTAGATAGGGACACCATGAAGAACACATATTCCAATTTTACTCACCCAAGTGTGGAGTATGACTTCTTTTGCTTGTCTTAAATGCCTTTTCTAAGTTTGAATGGTGTAGAGGAGTAGATCTTGTTATACCATTCCAAGACTGGTTGAAGAAAACTCCAGTTATCCTTTCTGAAATTAAACTCCTTTTAAATTCACAAAAAAAGCAATACAAATAAATTTGTAAAGCCCCAAATGGAGGAAAATTTAGTGAAGTCTAGCAAAATTGCCTATGTGTTTACTATTTGACCCAATAATTCCCCCTCTAGGAGTCTAATCCAGAGATACACTAGCAGAAGTACAAACTGACATGTGCACAAGATTATTCATTGTAGCAACATGTGTAATTAAAAAAATGTCTGGGGGTGGGGGGAGATCTATCACTAGGGGATCAGCTGGATAAATTATGGTGGAACCATTAACAAGAGTCCAGTGAAATGAGGGCAATTTCTATATAATGATTAGGAGTGATCTCTGGGATATATTATTAAGTGGAAAAAGCAAAGTATGGAGCATTATATATATTACATTACATTTGGTGTAACAAAGTTGGGGAAATAAAAATATTTAAAAAACATTGACTTATATTTTAAAAAAGTAGAGCAATGGAATGAAAAATAACTAAAATAGTTACCTCTGGGGAAGGGAAGAAATAGTGTTAAGGAAATGAGACTTTTCTAAATATACCTTGTTTTACAGTTTTGACTTTGGAATGCTGTCAGTTAAAAAGAAAAAAAAATCCCTAAAAGCAAACTAAATTAAATTGTCCTATTGTCAAATTGGTGGTATTACCACAAAGAGAAAATAATTATTTCAAGTGACTTTAAAACACAGTGTTTTTACTATATGTCTCTAGTAAGATACATAATTAAGACAAAAGTAACTGCAAAAATATCTTTAAATTGTTCATTAGTCTTATCGCTAGTAGTATTTATTATTGGCATTGCTATTTTGAAAAGATTAAATGTATGTTGTAGGATAAAGCAAATAAA
>NW_006922651.1:102762-103495 GCF_000298275.1 Orycteropus afer afer
TCTTTGAAATCTGTTCAGCTCTTTTATCTTGTCATTTTTTTCCATTTGCTTTAGCTACTCTCCATTCAAGGGCAAGTTTCAGAGTTTCCTCTGACATCCATTTTGGTCTTTTCTTCTTTTAAATGACCTCTTGCTTCCTTCATGGATAATGTTCTTGATATTGTCCTACAATTCTCCTGGTTTTCGGTCATCGGTGTTCAGTGCATCAAATCTATTCTTTAGATGGTCTCTAAATTCAGGAATGATGTATTCAAGATCATATTTTGGCTCTTGTGGACCTGTTTTAATTGTCTTCAACTTCCACTTCAACTTGCATATGAACAGTTGATGGTCTGTTCCACAATCAGCTGCTGGCCTTGTTTTGGCTGAAGATATTGAGCTTTTCCATTGCCTCTTGTCACAGATGTATTCCATCTGATTCCTGTGTATTCCATCTGGTGAAGTCCGCTTGTATAGCCACTGTTTGTGTTGTTGAAAAAATATATTTGTTGGTCTTGCAAAATTTTATCATGCAATCTCCAGCATTATTTCTGTCACCAAGGCCAAATTTTCAAACTACTGGTAATTTTTCTTTGTTTCCAACTTTTGCATTCCAATCACCAGTGATAATTAACACATCTTGATTGCATGTTTTCTTTGGTGGTTGATGTGGAAATTTGGTAATAGTCAAATTAACTGGTCTTCCTTGTAGGTGTATGGATATTATCCTATCACTGATAGCATTGTACTTCAG
>NW_006922651.1:117121-118304 GCF_000298275.1 Orycteropus afer afer
ATTTCATTTTTTATTTATTCTAGTACCCAGTGTTTCTTAAGGAGGGAGATGTTCATTTTCCATGTGTTTGCTCTTTATCTGTTGATCTTCCTATTGTTGATTTCTAATTTGATGGCATTGTGATCTGAGAAGATGCTTTGCCGTATTTCAATATTTTTAAATTCATTAAGGCTTGCTTTATGGCCTAACATATTGTCTATCATGGAAAATGCTCCATGTGCACTGGAAAAAGAGGTAGAATTTGCTGTTCTTGTGTGAAGTGCTCTGTAGATGTCTGTAAGGTCAAGCTGGTGGATTGTATTGTTTAGCTCTTCTGCATCTTTGTTGAGTTTCCTTTCAGTTGTTCTGTCTTTCATTAAAAGTAGTGTATTAAGTCTCCTACTATGATGGTGGTGTCAAATATTTGCCTTTACACCTCTTTTAAAGTCTGATTTATATATTTTGGGGCTTTTTCATTGGGTGCATAGATATTTATTATGGATATATCTTCTTGTTCATTTGATATTTTAATCATTATATAATGTCCTTCCTTGTCTCTTGTGTTGGTTTTGGTCTTAAAGTCAATTTGATCAGAAATTAATATTGCCACTCCTGTTCTTTTTTGGTTGCCATTTGCTTGATATGTATTTTTCCATCCTTTGATTTTCAGTCTATTTTTGTCTTTGTCTCTAAGGTGTGTGTCTCTTGTAGACAGCATATTAATGGGTTTTGTTTTTTAATCTTGTCTGCAACTCTCCATCTCTTCAGTGGTGCATTTAATCCAATAACATTCAGTGTAATTATCAACAAGTATGAATTGGTTGCTGTCATTTTGTTATGTGTTTTTCATGTTGTTCCTGGTTTCTTTGTTCCATGTGCTGAGCTCATTATGTTTATGGATCTAGAGTATAATCCTGTTTTGACCCCCCCTCTGATCTTCTTAGATGTTTATTTGTTTATCTTTAGCCTGCTGTTTGGTGTTAAAGGTAATGCGGTATTGTGGATATACTGGTGTCTGTTGTGTATATCTTATGTGCACAACTTGGAATTTAATTTTTAAAAGGTCCCAGTTATCTAGCTTCACTTCGACTTCCTGTTCATTCTGGATTATGTGTGAGAGTGTGTTTATGCCATAAATTCAGGCTCCTAGATTTGCCCCTATTTTATTTTTGATGAATTTTACACCTTTGAGTTTTACATTTAG
>NW_006922651.1:119670-120658 GCF_000298275.1 Orycteropus afer afer
TTTTGATATGTTGTTGGATTCTGTTGGCTAGGATTTTGTTGAAGATTTTTGCATCTATGTTCATGAGGGATATTGGTCTGTAGTTTTCTTTTTAGTGGTTTCTTTCTCTGGCTTGGGTATTAGTGTTATGCTTGCTTTGTAAAATGAGTTTGGGAGTATTCCATCTTTTTCTATGTTCTGCAATAGATTGAGTAGTATAGGTGTGTCAACTGTTCCCTGAATATTTGGTAAACTTCTCTATTGAAGCCATCTGGGCCATGATTTTTCCTTGTGGGGAGCTTTTTATATGACCTGTTCAATATCTTCTTTTGTTATGGGTCTGTTTAAGTATTCTATCTCTGAGTGGGATAGTTAGGTAGGTCTTGTGATTCCAAAAACTTGTCCATCACTTCTAGGTTCTAAAATCTGTTGGAGTACAGTTTTTCTACATATTTTGTAAGTATCTTTTTTATTTCAGTTGGTTCTGTTGTGATGACACCCTTTCATTTACTGGTCTTGTAACTTGCATCTTCTCTTTCTTTTCGTTTCTTAGATTTGCCAAAGGTTTGTCAATTTTGTCAATCTTTTCGAAGAACTAGCTTTTTGTTTTCTTGATTTTCTCTGTTGTTTTCTTGTTTTGTTTCTTTCTGCTCTGATCTTCATTATTTCCTTACTTCTAGATACTGTAGGATTATTTTGTTGTTCTTTTTCTAATTGTTGGAGTTGTTATGTTAGAGTGTTGATTTTGTTTCTTTCCTCTTTTTTGATGTATGCACTCATTGCTATAAACTGGCTTCTGAGTACTGCTTTCACTGTGTCCCATAGGTTTTGGTATGATGTATCTTCATTCTCGTTTGTTTTTAGGAATTTTTTTTATTTCAGTTTTTATTTGTTCTATTATTCAGTTCTATTATTTGTTCTACACGTGGACTTCACCAGATGGAACACACAGGAATCAGATTGACTACATCTGTGGCAAGAGGTGGTGGAAAAGCTCAATATCTTCAGC
>NW_006922651.1:122393-123851 GCF_000298275.1 Orycteropus afer afer
CGACGAAAGAGGGGGAGGCCTTCAAGGAGATGGATTGATACGGTGGCTGCGATGATGGGCTCAAGTATAGCAGGGATTGTGGGGCTGGCGCGGGATCGGCAGTGTTTTGTTCTGCTGTGCATGGGGTCGCTATGCGTCGGAAACGACTTGACGGCACTTAACAACAACAACAATTATTCAGTAGTTTTTGAGCAGTGAATTGTTCAACTTTCACGTTTGATGTTTTTTCCTTGATCTTCCTATTATTAATTTCTAATTTTATAGCATTGTGGTCTGAGAAGATGCTTTGTAGCATTTCAATATTTTGAATTTATTCTGGCTTATTTTATGTCCTAACATATGATTTATTCTGGAGAATGATTCATGTGCATTGGAGAAGAATGTGAATTGTGTTTTTGTTGGGTGGAATGCTCTGTATATGTCTATGAGGTCAAGTGGTTGATTGTATTGTTCAGTTCTTGTGTATCTTTGTTGAGTTTTTTTCTAGTTGATCTGTCCCTGCTTGAAAGTGGTGTCTTAAAGTTTCCTCCTACTATTGTAGAGTTGTCTATTTTCCCTTTGAACTCAATTAATATTTTCTTCTTACATTTTGGAGCACTTTTATTGGATACATAGATATTTATTATAGTAATGTCTTCTTGGTCAAGTGACCCTTTCAGTATCATATAGTGACCTTCTTTGTCCCTTATGCTGTTTTTCAGCTTAACATCTACTTTATCATAAATTAATATTGCCACTCCTGCTCTTTTTTGGTTACCATTTGCTTGGTATATTTTTTTCCACCCCTTAATTTTAATTTGTTTTTATCTTTGTGTCTAAGGTGGGTCTCTTGTAGACAGCATATCAATGGGTCTTCTTTTCTTATCCAGTCTGCATTCTCTTTCTCTTGACTGGTGCATTTAGTCTAGTCACATAGAGTGTAATTAGTGATAGGTATGAATTGATTGCTGTCATTCTATTGTGTTTTTTGATGTGTTGTTGGAGTTTCCTTGGTCCATATACTTTTCTGTGCTGAGTTCATTTTGTTGTCAAGTGTTTCCTCTCTTTCTTCTTTATTGTTGGTTTTGTGCTTACTAAACCCATATGTTTTTCTTCCTTCTGGATTTACTTAGGGGGTTTGTTAATTTTCTCTGTGGGTACATTGGAATGAATTCTTGTCTATATTTTTGGAACAGTCTGTTCTATGAGGACATTGTCCTGTTTTCCTCTCCATTTGGAAGTTTGTACCTAGAACTTTTATTTCCTCTATTTGTTTAGTTGCTGTTGTCATGTGCCTATTGGCTTCCTTGGTTTTTAGTATACAGTGTTTTATGGACTTATTTTGAGTTTCTGTTTCTGATTTGGTTTTAGTGATGATACCACAGAATGTAGAAATTATAGAACAATATCATTAATATCACATGCAAGTAAGATATTACTGAAGATAATTCAGAAACGTTTGCAGCAGTATATTGACAG
>NW_006922651.1:125063-125982 GCF_000298275.1 Orycteropus afer afer
CATATTTGATGGACAATATGGCTGGATATAGAATTCTTGGTTGGGAGTTCTTTTCCTTCTGTGTTTTAAATATGTCATCCTATTGCGTTCTTGCCTTCATGGTTTCTGCTGAGTAATCAGAGCTCAGCCTAAATGTTTGCTTATTATAAGTAATATTTCTTTTGTCCCAAGCAGCTTCCAAGATTCTTTCTTTGTCTTTGGTTTTGGAGAGTTTGATTGTGATATGCCTCGGTGTTTTTATGTTGGGATCTCTCCTGTATGGGGTTCTTGGAGTTTCTTTGACAAATATCTTTTATTCCTTCATGATTTGGGGAAAATTTTCTGTTCTTCCACAGTTTTCTCAGTGTTTTTTTCACCTCTTCTTGATCTGGAATTCCGGTGGGGCATATGTTGTTTCTTTTCATGTCATCCCATATAACTCTTAGGTTCTCTTCATTTCTCTTAAATCTTTGTTCAGATTTTTCTTCATACAGGCTGGTGTGAAGGGATTTATCTTCTATTTGGGAAATGTGTTCTTCAGCCAGTTCTAGTCTATTCTTTTGTGCTTCCACTGTGTTCTGCAATTCTGTAATTTTGGTATTCATCTTCTGTATTTCTAACTGCTGTTTTTGTATGACTTCTGATTGTGTATTAATCTTGTTATTTTGTTCTTGAATGGTTTTCCTGAGTTCTTCCAGGGTACTGTTTGTGTTCTCCTTTATTCTGTTTGGGGTTTTCTTAAGCTCGTCTGGAGTTCCATAAACATACCTTCAAAATTCCTTCTTGGATAATTCTATTGCCTCCTCTTCCTCCATGTTTAATGAGACTTTTGTTGAGATTTTACTTCTATTGTCTTATCCTGTTTTATTGCTTGATTTGAGGTTGCCTGTTGTGTCCTATGCATTTTGAAGTTGTCTTTAACTGTTAGTTATGTACTGAT
>NW_006922651.1:128499-129014 GCF_000298275.1 Orycteropus afer afer
ATTGATTCTTGAGATGGTCTCTAAATTCAGGTGGGATATACTCAAGGTCATACTTTGGCTCTTGTGAACTTGTTTTAATTTTCTTCATCTTAAAGGTAAAAAAGCAACTGATAGTCTGTTCCACAGTCAGCTGCTGGTCTTATTCTGATTGATGATATTGAGCTTCTCCATTGTTTCTTTCCACAGTTGTAGTAGAGTTGATTCCTATGTATTCCATATGGTGATGTCCATGTATATAGTTGCCATTTATGTTGTTAAAAAATAAGTGTTTGCAATGGTCTTGCAAAATTCCATCATACAATGCCTGGTGTCATTTCTATCACTAAGGCTATATTTTCCAACTACCAATGCTTCTTCTTTGTTTCCAATTTTTGCATTCCAAACACTTATAATTATCAGTACATCTTGATTGCATGTTTGGTCAATTTCAGACTACAGAAGTTGGTAACAATTATCAATTTCTTCATCTTTGGCTTTTGTGGTTGGTGTGTAAATTTGAATAGTAGTAGGTCTTC
>NW_006922651.1:129249-130742 GCF_000298275.1 Orycteropus afer afer
CCAAGGAGTGACTGGTGGGTTTGAACCACCAGCCTTCTGGTTAGCAGTCAAGTGCCTTAGCCAGTATGCTACCAGAGCTCCCATAGTAAGCCATATGATTATCCAGTTCAAAATGGTCAATACAAATCCATTCCAGCTCACTAATACCTAGGATACTGATCTTTATGCATTCCATTTCATTTTTTACAAGTTCCATTTTTTCCTAGATTCATACTTCACACATTCATAATCTAATTATTAATGGATATTTGCAGTTGTTTCTGATCATTTTGGGTCATGGTACATCAGCAATTGAAGGTCTTGCTTTGGTTACGTCATGCTGCTCTAACAGAAATACCACAGGTAGAATGGCTTTAATAAATAGGAGTTTATTCTCTTAGTTTGGGAGGCTAGAAATCTGAGGTTGAAGTACCAGGCTCTAGAGGCTGGGTGAAAGCCCCTCAACCTTGAGCTTTACCTCTGCCTTTTGCTCTTGGCCCACTGAAGCTGGAGGCTTTTCTTCACTCAGGCAGCTGCTGGCTGCTGAGGCTGACAAACCCAAGGTTGATAAGTATCAAGGCACAGTCTTGATATTACCAAAGCACATGGCAAGCCATTGATGCAAGTCCATTAAGAGTCCCAAGATCAGCAGATAACATGGCAGGCTGCTGAAACAATGACTCAGCCACATGCAGGATCCAAGCATGCCATAAGCTGGAGATCCTCCTCAAAGTTGCTTCTTATATACTGGAAGTAGTCCACATCCCTAAAGCAGCTACTCAGTTGCTCCACTAGACTCCACCATTCAGTTAATTACCAATCTCACCATAGGGAATAACTATATCCAGCTTCCCAGCCACTCAAAACCAGGCCTAGCCAAGTTGGCACACAACGTTAACTACCACAATTCCACCCCTTGTCAACTTGGCACTTGTACAGATCTTCATTGGGTGGCACCTGTACAGATCTCCTTCATTGGGTGGCTCTAGTCTCCTAGTTTTTTGAGTGGTGACCTCACCCTTTGGCCTGACAGGCCCCGTTCCTCTACCTCTTGAACATGGCAGCCCTGCCCCCTCACTTTTGGGCAGCAGCTATGGTCACACCCCACTGGCCCACATGAATGAGCAGTCCCATACTCCACAACCAAGTTGGCAAAGGTCTGAATCTTTGAAACCTAGGGGTCTATGGTGGTTCCACCCCCAGAGGCCAGGGACCTACCCTTTGAGGTTGAGGCAGCTCTACTTCCATCTCCTTGGTCCCTCTCCTTCTGCCAATTAATGCCCAAGGGCAACCCACTCAGCTAGGAATCTTCCTGCCCAAAAAACACTTATCTTTCTTTAAAAAATATGTTGTTGTTGTTAAGTGCCATTGAGTCATTTCCAACTCATAGCGACCCCATGCACAGCAGAATGAAACACTGCCCAATCCTGCGCCAGCCCCACAATCCCTGCTATACTTGAGCCCATCATCGCAGCCACCGTGTCAATCCATCTCGTTGAAGGCCTCCCCCTCTT
>NW_006922651.1:130902-137697 GCF_000298275.1 Orycteropus afer afer
CTTTCAGCATTCTCCGCCAGCACCACAACTCAAAAGCATCAACTCTTCTTCGGTCTTCCTTATTCATTGTCCAGCTCTCACATGCATATGAGGTGATTGGAAATATCATGGCTTGTGTCAGGCGCACCTTAGTCCTCAAGGAGATATCCTTGCTCCTCAGCACTTGAAACAGTTCCTTCGCATATATGTGTGTGTGTGTGTGTGTGTGTGTGTATAATTGTGATTTGGGTGAAAGTTTATAGAGCAAACTCATTTTCCATACAGCAGCTCACATAAACTTTGTCTCATGACATTAACTGCAATTTCCCACAATGCAACAGCTCCCTTCCCTCTTCCTCCCCATAGTCACCTCTTCCCTGTGTCCTTCCCTCCCATGCACTCCTGCCCCCTGAGTGGTCTCCCTGTGCTTAAACAGCTCTTCTATTCTCCCATGATTGATCTCTCCAAGGAGTGTATCTACCTAATTTAAATGTTCAGCTCATATGCCTGTCTTTTGTTTGGCTGGGAGCCACAGAAGTGGGTTCGATTCCAGACCTGAAGGGCAGCTAGGGGCCATAGTTTCAGTGGTTCCACCAGAATCTATCAGATCAGCAAACCTGGTCCCTTCTTTCTTTCTTTTTTTAAATGATTTTGAGTTTTGTTCCACATAGTTCTCCCACTCCATCCAGGATCTCCTACATAGCTACCCCTCTGAGTGGTTGACAGTGGTAGCTGGGCACTATCTAGTTCTTCTGGTCTCATAGTCATATAGGCTGAGGATTGCATGGTGTACCAGTTCCTTGGACTAATTGTTTCCATTCATCTTTGGTTTTCTTTATTCTTCTTTGCCCTAGATGAGGAGAGACCCATCATTGCTTCTAGATGGCTGCTTGCAATCTTTTAAGATCCCAGTTGCTACTTGCCAATGTAGGATGTGGAACAATGTTTTTGTGTAATATGTTATGTCAATTGAGATTTATGTTCTCTGTGACCATGGTCCTTATCCCATAGGTCCAACTACTCACTCCCTCCAGGTCGCTAGCTGTGGCCAAGAAGTGACTACAACTTGTCCATTGTCAGCTTTACTATATACCTGGAAATTCTTACAGAACATACAAATACACTTGTAGAAACATTGTCTGCCAACCCTATACATGCTCATGGGCACACTCCCCCCTGCTTGGCCATACCTAATTTTTTCAGCCTGTTCAACCCTCTTTCTTGATCCATGGGCTGGCCAACCTGATACTCCATCTCATGCCAGGTGTCTTCTACAAATTAATGCCTGAATGCAACTCACTCCATCAGAAAGCTGCCTATTTTATGGCATCAAGATTCCTCCTCCATGGGCCTGTAAGGCAGTCACTGTCTCATGCTAGTCTCTCAGCTTTGCTGCTGCCATCTCTCAAGCTGGTCTCTCTTCCAGGGTCTTTCAGGTAAAGGATATACTTCACTCCTGTTTCCACATTTTAGGTAACTGTCAGAGTAGCACCCCACTCCTGGTACCATATTCTGTTTTCATTGCTTTGTGCCACTCTAACAGAAATACCATAAGTGAAATGGCTTTAATAAACAAGAGTTTATTTTCTTACAGTTTGGGAGGCTAGAAGTCTGAGTTCAAAGTGCCAGGCTCTAGGGGTTGAGGATGAAATCCCCTCAACCTTGGGTTTCAGCTCTGCCTCTTGCTTCTGGCCCACTGAAGCTGGAGGCTTTTCTTCACTCAGACAGCTGCTGGATGCTGAGGCTGACAAACCCAAGGTTGACAAGTAACAAGGCACAGTCCTGATATTACCAAACCACATGGCAGACCATTGATTCAAGTCCATTAAGAGTCCCAAGATTGGCAGACAACATGGCAGGCTGCTGAAACAATGACTTGGCCACATGCAGGGTCCAAGCATGCCATCAGCTAGAGACTTTCCTCAAAGTTGCTTCTTATATACTGGAAGTAGCCCACAACCCTAAAGCAGCTACTCAGCTGCTTCAGTAGACTCCACCATTCAGTTAATTACCAATCTCACCATGAGGAATAACTATATCCAGCTTCGCAGCCACTGAAAACCAGGCCTAGCCAAGTTGACACACAACCTTTACTACCACAGGCCCCAACAGCTTTACTCCATTCACATAATTAAGGTTGACTCAACTTTGGTGAGGCAGTTCTTCTCCAGTCATTTTTTGAGTGCCTTCCAACCTGAGGGGCTCATCTTGTGGCACTATATCAGACAGTGTTTTACTGGTATTCATAGAATTTTCCAGGAATATATCAGACAATGTTTCACTGTTATTCACAAAGTTTCCACTGGCCAGTTTTCTTCAGAAGTGGGTGGCCTTATCCTTTCCCAGTGTGCCTTAGTCTGGGAGCTCTGCTGAAACCTGTCCACCATGGGTGACCTTGCCGGTATTTGAAATACCATTGGCATAGCTTCCTGTATCACAGCAACACGCAAGCCACCATGGTACAACAAACCAACAGACACAAGAATGGTCAAGATAAGAAATAACAAATATTGAATAGGATGTATAGAAATTGGAACTCACATTGATTGCTAGTGAGAATGAAAAATAGTACAACCATTGTTGAAAACAGTATGGTGGTTCCTCATAAAACCAGAGATAGAGCTGCTATATGACCCTGCAATTCCTTTCCTGGATATAAACACTATGGAATTAATAGAAGTGGCATGCTCATTGCAGCACTATTCACAGTAGCCAAAAGATAGAAAGAAGCTTAATGTCCATTGATGAATGGATAAATAAAATATTTTATACAATGGAATACTATTCAACTATAAAGAAAAATGAGTTCCCAAAACATCTGGCGACATAGAAGAATCTGGAAAACATTATGTTGAACAAAATAAGTCAGTCACACAAAGACAAATATTTTATGTTTTCACTTTTATGCAGTGACATGAAAAAGTAAATATTCAGAAACTAAGGAGCTCTGGTAGCATAGTGCCTAAGGCACTTGACTGCTAACCAGAAGGCTGGTGGTTCAAACCCACCAGCCACTCCTCGGAAGGAAGGTTGGGCATTCCTACTTCCGTAGTGATACTGCCTCAGAAACCCAAAGAGGGGTCGCTATGAGTCAGGGCCGACTCGATGGCAAATAACAACAGCAACAACAACAATGTTCATTTAGTGGTTACCAGCTGTTCATTTTCCCTAGCTTCTCATTCTTTCCTAGGTCATCTCAGTCTCTCTACTTACTGTTGTAGGAAAATTTAAGTCTATTCTGTCTTCTACCTCCAAATTTGCATACTCCACACACTGCCTTCAGGTATGTGACAGGCCATTGATTATATTGAGGCTAATGACCTTGTAACTAACAACAATAAACTATCATTAACAGACCTTATCCTCCTTAGAAAGTTTCTCTTCTGCTACCTGTACTATATAAAGTTTCTGGTATTTTTAGCTAATTTGTAGGAAAGACAGTGTTTTGGGGGCATTGTGTCTGCAGAAGCCATTCAACAGTTGTTATGTGCTGTCGAGTCGGCCCTGACTCATAGTGACCCCTCCTTGGGTTGCCAAGGCACTATCACTACGGAAGTAGATTGCCCAACCTTCCTTCCTAGGAGTATCTGGTGGGTTTGAACCGCCAGCCTTCTGGTTAGTAGTCAAGTGCCTCAGGCACTATGCTACCAGAGCTCCCATTCAACAGGATATTGTCAAATATCTAGTAGAGAGGAAACACAAATTATGAACCAAGTAAAATGTAAAACACATACACATTTTTATCAAAAGCTGGTCAGTGTGCCTAATGTTGTGAATGAGCATCACTGACTGGCACTTGAAACAAATCAATCCATGAGAGAATTCAAACATGCATAGTTGTTTACTTTAGTGTTCAGAATCAGACCACTACACTGAAGTTGTATTAAATGAAGCCATTTTATAGTAGCATAGATAAAAAGACTAAGGTTATATCCATTGCATTACTGATTAAGAATATAAACATGTTTGAGTTGGGTTGTGTAAAAAAAGACAAAATAAGATAACTTTGTAAGGAGACATTTTGCCTCACATATGGCTTTCACCTAAGCAATTTCTAGCTCTCAAGTCTCCTCTGTGTTCCTCCAAAGGTCATGGAGTCCTGGTCCTGGGGTGAAAAGGCAAAGAGGCCAGCCTATAGAGGTGTGGTCTGGGCTTGCGCAACAGAAATTTCCTCAGCTATACCCTTCTAATCTTGGAATATTGAAGGTCAGAAGAGCAGTCCTGAAAATTGACCCCCTAAACTTTTATAAGGAGCTCTGGTGACGTAGTGCCTAAGGCACTTGACTGCTAACCAGAAGGCTGAAGGTTCAAACCCACCAGCTACTCCTCAGAAGGAAGACTGGGCAATCTACGTCTGTAGAGATACCACCTCAGAAACCCAAGGAGGGGTTGCTATGAGTTGCAATCAACTCAGTGTCAGTGAGTTGTTTTTTTTTTTAACTTCTATATGAACAGCCAGGAACTTTGTAGAAATTCCCAAAACACTGTCCTTATGGAAGAAACCCCAAAACATTGTCCTTATGGAAGAAGAGATTAGGTCTGTGATGGACCAGGCTCCAACCAGCTCCTGAGCGCCAATTGTGATCATCTCTTCCCAATGCCATATTCAGTTCATTGACATCGTGTTGGAGTTTAAAATTGGTTTAAATAGGATTATTTACACCATGATGGTAGGAATGTTTACACCATGGAAATAAGCAAATGTTACTAATCAGGTCCTCCCCCAGAACTGTTTTATCAACACACCAATGCCTGTGTGTATATATTTGTGTAGGGAAGAAACAGGTATCCCCCTATGCAAGCCCCTTTGAATGCACAGCCCCTCTCTAACCCCTACCTGGAGTACCAGTTACAGGTTGTCATCAAGTCACTCTGACTCATAGTGACCCTACGTGTGTCAGAGTAGAACTGTGTTCCATGTAGTTTTCAAGGACTGATTTTTTAAGAAGTAGACTGCCAGGCCTTTCTTCCAAGGCATTTCGGGGTGGATTCAAACCTCCAACCTTTTAGTTAGCAGCCAAGCACATTAACTGCACCATGCAGGGACTCCATGGGGTAAACATCTCCTACTGATATTTTCTGTCTGCATTACCCCAACTTGTCCTCCTTTTGGCAGTAACATCACTGTTCTTTTCTTTGGCCCTGATAATCTTTTGAATAAATTCCTGGTTTATTCTATGAATTTATAGTAGAACCACTCATATTGTAAAAGGAACCAGACCAAGCCAAACCTAGTGCCATCTAGTCAATTCCAACTCATAGGGACCCTATGGGACAGAGTAGAGTGGCCACATAGGGCTTTCAAAGCTGTAAATCTTTAGGAAGCAGGCTACCACATCTTTCTCCTGTGAGGTGGCTGGTGGGTTCAAACCACCAACTTTTAGGTTAGCAGCTGAATGCTTAACCAAGGCCACCAAGGTTCCTTGTATAAAGGAATGTAGGCCACAAATGTGAAAGTTAAATCCAAGCTGACTGCTACATCAGGGAATTTTATTGTAGAACAAGGAAAATTATGGTTCCACCATCTCTCACCTCCCTTATTATTATAAGTTATGTTTACTGGTCACCTACTGTATACAGGTGCTTTAAATGGATTGTTGCCTCCAATCCTCACAACCAGTCTAGGACCTGGGTATTATTTTTCTTCACTTTGTAAATGGAGAAACTGAAACCCAGAGAGGTTTCTAAGTGCACAGCTAAAGAGCACACCAACCCATATCTTGAACCAAAATTTGAACCCATGCCTGTGTGACTATAAATCCTATGTTTGTAACCATTACGTTACTCTGCTCTCAACACTCTTATCAGGCATTATGGTAACAAGTGTGATGTGTGGGAAGACAGGAAGTGCTTGGGGATGACCATCCTCCTTTTTCTACCTTCAGTGTCATTATACTTCAGACAGTAAGTGGTGAGAGTACTGAGGAAAAAGAGCCAGCTGACGCGTGGGATTGCCAAGCAACAGCTTATGAAACAGACTCAAACCATGGCAACCAAACACTGCAGACCCAGCAATAGTTCCATTTTATGTACGCAAGTAAGAGGAGGCCTTTGTCAACAATTGATGAGATAACAAATGAGAAGACTCCTGGCTATACAAGCACAAGAAATTATCATCATCACCACTATTTTTAAAGTACACAATATGAAATGATCTATGAAAATGATACCTTTAAAAAATCAGTCTATGAAGCTAATTCCATGATGTAAGATTAGCCACATCATTATGTTACATATAAACTGTATACGCATCTGTTTTTTTTTTTTTTAAATATGTAACTCTGAAATCCAAAATCTCAACTGAATACCCTTTATTTAATAAAATTATTTCTTTTTTAGGGAGGTGTGTGTGGGGGGGCACTAACACATGAATACCTCTCATTTAAAAAATCAGTTTATCGACAAAGCATCAAATTAATTCTAATTAATTCCTCACAATAATTCTGTGTTCTCAGTGTTGTTTTTCCCACTCCACAAGCAGGAAAACTATGATATGAGGATTGCAAATGAGTTTACAAAGGGTGCACAATTAATAAAACACAGATCCAGGACTCCCTCCTGCTGAAATATCTTCTGTCTCAGAACATTTTGATCACATCTACAACCCTTCTCCCTTGAAAAATGCAAAAATTCACTTTGAACACTCAGCTTACCTGAAATTCAGTGGGTCTCATGGTTCCCTCTGATGTATATCCATGCACCTAGTTGGAAGGACAGTATTCAGTTGCTTTTAACCATGGTACACAGTGCTGTCAGAATACTTTTATTTCTTTTCTTTAGTTGTGATATGTGTTAGACTGGGTTCTCTAGAGAAAC
>NW_006922651.1:138140-144632 GCF_000298275.1 Orycteropus afer afer
TCATGGGAACAACCACACCACAACAGCTCAAACCACACAGAATTGTGGTCCAGCCAAGTTGACACACAGCTTCAACTATCACATGATAGGAAGCCTCTCCAAAATTCAGTAGGTTGTTAAGCTAGAAGCCATGGAGTGTCAGTAGTTGCAGACAGAAGGGACTGGAGATCACTGAGTTGTTAATAATAGCTACCTGCCCCAATCTGATACCTCAAAATTCAATCCTGACACCATCCTTAGCTCATTATCTTGACCAGGCACTCTTTTTCTAGAAACAAGAATCTGATATTTTTTGGTGAACCACTGACCCCAGAGCAAGCAGCTCTGCCTCCAGCTGAGTGTGTTGGGCATTTTGTTTACCTGTTGTGACTTAAACATTCCCACCGTGCTGTCAGGAGACTTCACAGTTGTGCCAGTAATGAAAGGAGTGGGGTCTCTACCTGATAATGACTATCAAGCCAATAGTCTTTTTTCTCAGAAGACAAATGTTTTGCTGAGGACTCACACCATGCAAACTCTTAAGTCTTTAATAATACAGGCCTTTGGCTTCAAACCTCTCCTGTTTTGGTATTTGGTTCTGGACCTTCTACGAACATTCACAGACTCTTTTCCTCCCTCAATTCTGAGGCCCAGGCTAAAAGCCAACTGAATGGCTTTTGTGGCCCTCTATGTCTTACCACTGTGATATTTGGAGATGAAAGGGGAACCAAATCCAGTGGAGAAAGAGAGAAATGAAGTATTTCTCCTTAAGGCTTCAATGAAGTCTAAAATAAGGGTCGCAGTCCCTGACATTGACTGTCATCAGTAACTCTCTGCCTCTCTTTCTCTCTTCAGCCTGTGGGATCTTAATCCGGTCTGGGATGGCTGGAAGTCCTTTGAACAGACCACATATTCTTGTATGCCTGTTGATAGGTCAGGTCCTTATCTCTTGGTATTCAAAAGACCTAAGATCCTGGAACTCAAAAAGCCTTTTCTTTCAGTTCTATTTTCCCTGTGCAAGTTTTCTGAAGTTTCTTCTGAAACTCAAAAGCTGATCTTGGACTCTGATTCTATTTGCATTTCTGTTGAATAACTCTACCCTGGGGAAGAAGCCTTGGACCTGTCATGTCTGAGGCAGGGCCAGGAGTACAAGGGCAAACTAGAGCTGGGGATGAAAAACAAAGATTTATGATTCACAATATCACATTTTCACAGCAAGAAAGAGAAGTGAGCTTATAAATAAAGAAGTAAGTGTTCAAGAGAGACAAAGGCCAACATAGATCCTAAAAGTGAACTTCTACCTCTTCTCTTATTTCTTCCCCAAAAGTAAGCTCCATGCAGAAATGGAGTTTTAATTTTGTTTTTGCTCCCACTGGATGTTCCAGCTCCTAGCCATTATGATCTGGAAGGTATTGTCTCATATATGCATTATATGTATTAGTTCCTTTAATTCTGTAAGATAGGTAGTGTTACATCTCTCAACAGACCAGGAAATGAAAATCAGACAGAATAAGTAATTTCCTCTTGGTCACATAGCTAAAATTTAAACTGCAATCTATTTTCTTCCAAGCCCCATTCTACCATCACCATGACCTATCATGAGTTTCCTTGACCTTGGCTGGCTCCTATCAGAGTTGAAATGAGAAGGAGACAGAAAGCCCTGCACAGCCTTGAGAAGTTAGAGTGTGCATGTCATATTGGATTATGGGGCATAAGGCCTCTTTGTAGATTGAGCTTTGGATCTAACTGGCTCCAAAGTTCAAGTCATAGTCAAAGTGGTAGGGGACACCTACTACTGCAAGGGAGGTGGTCAATTATTACTCATGATGTCAACTTCCTTTAGATATGCATGGATGTGCAGAAAAGAATTAATCAAGCAAACCCAAGACTGTTATCTTTAGAAAGACTGGCTTGAAAGATTGACCCTTGGCTTGCATCTGGAAACTTGGTAAGCAGAAAATAGCCCCACAAAATGTCCATGTCCTAAATTCCAGAATCTATGACTATGTTACCTTACATGGAAAAAGGTTACAAACCTTGAGATGGTGAGATTATCCTGGTTTGTCAAAGTGAGCTCAAAATAATCATATGAGTCCTTAAAAGTAGAGAACTTTCTGAGCTGAGGTCAGAGAGATGTGATGATGGAAGAAGGAGCAAAGAGATGAGGCTAAAGAAGGACTCAAATCACTCTTCTGAGTTTGAGGATGGAGAAAGATGCCACAAGCCAAGAAATGCAGCTGCCTCTAGAAGCTGGGAACTAGCTAGACAGAAAACAGTGACTTCAGCTCAATAACCACAAGGAACTGAGTTTTGCCAACAACCCAAACAAGCAGGAAATGGATTCTCCCCTAAAGCCTCCAAAAGAAAAGATGGCCTTGCATATATCTTGATTTTGGCATAGTGAGACCTGTGCTGAACTTATGACATACAGAAATGTCAGATAATAAATTTACATAGTTTAAGCCTCTAAATGTGTGGTTGTTATGGCAGCAATAGAAAGCTAACACAGTACTTGACCTGATCTGTACTTGATAAAGGTGATTTGCTGTGCCTAAACTGTTTGTACAAATATTATATTTATGCTGAACACCTATTTTCCTTCTGAGTCTGGCATTTTGGTACATTATAGGCGAACGTGTCAGCCTTTGATAAAAACCTTAAGCACTGAGTCTCTAATGAGATTCTCTGGGCAGAAACATCACAGAAATGATGCTGCATTTTCATTGCTGAGGGACAGTATGTTCAACGTGTCCCTTCACAGGAGGGGGATAGCATAAGGAAGTCTATACGTGGATTTCTAGACTGTTTTTTTCCCCCTTGCTGATCCTGTTGTATGTATCCTTCTGCTGTAATAAACCTTAGCCATGAATATAACTATATGCTGAGTTCCGTGAGTTCTTGTAGCAAATCATTGAAGGTGTGTGTGATCATGAGCACCCTCGGAATGATAGAGAAATCACAGGTCACAACTGGCGTGTCCAGTAAGTTCCAAAGCAGTATAGTAGGTGTGATCTGAAGACAGGATTTTACATTCCATATCTCATTTGGGGCTGGTGACTGGTAGGGGAATGGGGTTGGACCTGATTGGCTACCCTGTTGCTGAGGAACAGGGGAGTTTTCCAGAGCAGATGAGGTAAAGGGTGGGGGTGGGGGTGGAGGTTCAAACCGGAAATGTCAGGTTCCATTGCAGCAGAGGCACGCCTGCTCCCTCTGGTGGTCTTTACCTTTGAACAGCGGTAGCCAGAGGTGGGAACTTGCTACTCAGTGATAGGCAGAGCAGATACGAAGGCCAGCTTGGTGTGAGTGTATGGTGTCTCACTGGCCAAGTCTACCAAAAACAAACCAATCTTACTACCATCGAGTTGGATCCGACTCATAGCGACCCCTCCTTGGGTTTCCGAGGCAGTATCACTATGGAAGTAGATTGCCCAACCATCCTTCCGAAGAGTGGCTAGTGGGTTTGAACCGGCAGCCTTCTCGCTAGCAGTCTAATGCCTTAGGCACTCCATCACCAGAGTTTTAATAGGTCTTCAGACCCAGTGACATCGATCTTTTCCACTGTCAGAATGTTTCATGCATTCTTTCTGGAAATATGTCCTGAGTACAGAATTGTGTCAATAAATTATCTGGTCAGATAGTAGAATCTGATGGCACACACTTGATCATCCATTTCCTCTGAATGGAGACACTTAATGTATCCACTCAAGTGGCACCTTCTGAGGGGAGTCAGAAACGCTACATGAAATTGTAATTTGATATGAGTGCAGCTGCCTCTTTTGTTCTCCCTTATTTAGCGAGACACCCTTAAGATTTCTTCCAAGGATTAGGGACCCTAAGTTTTGTGAAAATTTACAGCTACATAAGGCAAGTTGTCAGTGTAGTTGGTTCATTCATTCCATCATTCATTCATTCATTCATGTATTGAGGCACTGAACTAGCTGCTGTAGAATATAGTAGTAAACCACACAGATGTGGCTCCTGACCCTATAGAGCTCTCAGCCTAGAACAAACCTCCCATCTGGTATCTCCCTAGCCTACCCCTGAATGATCAGTATGGGATCTGACCACAGAAATTAGACCTAGATTCCCTGTAATGCCTGGGCCATATCTAGAACTACTGCTACACAGAAAGGACCTGAGAAAGAGATATGGGACTCTGAAGCATGCACGCTCAACACACTCTCCCTAGTGATGGAGCATAACCCCCTGCCCTACCTAGCATCTTCTGAATAGCATTTTTAAATTTTGGGGAATTTCCCCATTAGGAATCCTGCCTCTCTAAGGTGGACAATCAGAACTCCATTTTAGGGAAAGGCACGAGCCCTAGGCTCCACCAAGCAGATGATTCCCATGGAGACAGGAGAGAGAAATGTGAGGAGACAACTGTCTGGTGGCATCCATGATAATGAAAGTGAGAAGCGTGAATAAGAGACAGTGAATTTTCATAAGCAGCTGTAGGATATGTCTGTGGTAAGGCCCTGGGTTCAACCTCAGCAGTGTGTCTCCAGAGGTTATGGGATTGTACCAACTTCTAGCTGCCTAGCCTCCCAATAAAATTTCCTGGTGTGTTGGAGACTTCTTGAGTTCCATAATATTCATTAATAAGTCCCTTTTCTGTTTAAAAAAGCCAAAATGGGTTATTTTGCTTGTAGATAACAAGGCTGACAGATAAAGAGAGACCTGAAAAGAACAGAGAACAGCCAATTTGCTGTTTCTCTTCGATACCATCAGGCTGGGGATCAGGAGCACCTGGGATCAAAGATGACTAAAGAGTTGTTAGCAACTATCTAGGTGACCCCTAACTCATGATGATCCCATGTACAAAAGAATGAAACACTGCCCAGTTCTGTGCCATCCACAAAGAGTAAGGGACTCTAAGTCTCATCTAGCTATCTATTTATAGAGTTATTTATCCACTCCACTAAGGTCTGAGAATTGACAATATGCAAAATGAATCACTGCTTTTTTATTTGCATTGAAGTTGCTACATGACATATGCTCTACTGACCACAAGATGGCGAAAGAGATTATCCATCAAATCAGCCTGTCTTCTCTTTTCCCACCTCTTCCTCCTCACTATCCTCAAGAGGGTAAGTTATGATATGAAAGGCACTGCTCCAAGGCTCAAATGCATTAAGTCATTTAATCCTCACAAAAATCCTATGAAGTTCAAATATTAAATAAGCTTAAAGGAACAACAACCAAAAAAAAAAAAAATCCTATGAAGTACCATTCCACATATGAAGAAACTGAGGCACAGACATGTCTGTCTCTATCTCATTCCTTATCTATTTTCATATCATTTATCTATATCTAGGCCCTAATAGTGCAATGGTTAAGTGCTTAGCCACAAACTGAAAGGTCAGTGGTTTGAGCCTACCAACAATAGCTCTGTGAGAGCAAACACTTGGTGATGTGCTCCCAAGAAGATTCCAGCCTAATAAACCCTGTGAGGCAGTTCTCCTTCATATAAGGTCATTATGAGTTGACTCAATGGCACACATTTTCTGTTCTACCACACACCAATTTAACATTCATAGCCACACATCAATTTAACATCTGTATCTTTTAAATCGTTTTTCATTATTAAAGCAACCAATGCTCATGGTAAAAATATTTAAATTATAATGATTGCTAGGAGCTCTGGTGGTGTAGTGCCTAAGGCATTTGGCTGTTCAAACCCACCAGCCACTCCTCTGAAGGAAGATTGGGCAATCTACTTCTGTATTGATACTGCCTTGGAAACCCAAGGAGGGGTCACTATGAGTCAGGTTTGACTCAATGGCAATGAGGCTTTTTTTTTTTTTAATCATGCATACTGCTCTACACCAGGAGCTCTGGTAGCATAGTGCCTAAGGCATTTGACTTCTAACTAGGAGGCTGGCGGTTCAAACCCATCAGCCACTCCTCGGAAGGAAGTTTGGGCAATCTACTTCCGTGTGATATTGCCTCGGAAACCCAAGGAGAGGTCACTATGAGTCTGGTCCGACTTGATGGCACATAACAACAACACTGCTCTACAGCATCCTTTTTCTGCTTACCAATGTGTCTTGGACATTAGATGTGGGCTGAGACCTCTATTGCCTGAGTGCCCATTTGCAGACCTTGGGTATAACACTGCTTGCACTCACCTGTGCACCAGGGCACAAATAGTATAGTCAGATACACTGGAGTTCCAGGTGACAGTGATTGCTGAAGAGGAAGGGAGTTGACAGGGAGCTTGTTATGGATTGAATTGTGTCCCCAAAAAATACCTGCTGTAAATACTAACCTCTATGTCTGTGGGTATAATCCCATTTAAGAATGGGTTGTTTTGTTATGAAACTGAGGCAGCATTAGTGTAGGGTGTGTTTTGAATCAACCTCTTTTGAGGTATAAAGGAGATTAAACAAGCAAATAAAAAGAGAGACAGGGTAAGATAGATGCCAAGACACACAGAAATCTCCAAGGAACCAGGAAGCAGAAACAGATAAGACCCAAGGACCTTCCTCCAGCACTGACAGAGAGAAAGTC
>NW_006922651.1:144814-153795 GCF_000298275.1 Orycteropus afer afer
CGCTATGAGTCGGGGCCGACTCGACGGCACATAACAACAACAACAAACTGCTAACCAGAAGACTGGAAGTTCAAACCCACCAGTCACTCCTCGGAAGGAAGGTTGCGCAATCTGCTTCCATAATGATAACGCCTCAGAAACCCAAGGAGGGGTCGCTGTGAGTCAGATCTGACTCAACGACATATAACAACAACAACAACAACAAGCATCTTAAACTGTGAGAAGATAAATTTCTTTTGTTAAAGCCATCAATTTGTGGTATTTCTGTTACAGCAGGACTAGATAGCTAAGACAGGGGTGCTAATGTGAACAGTATGTGATGGAATGTGAGGTAGCTCTGCTGGTTCTCAGATAGGGCTAGCCCTCACCTGTGGTATATTCTGGCCTCTAGCCTTGGTCCTCCTAAAGAAAACTCAGATTTGATACAACTAAGTCACAATCCCTTTAGAACAGGTCTACCTCTTTACTTTGCACAGACTTTTTTTTTAAATCTAATTTAATCTCCATGAAACCCCTGTGAGGTAGGAGTTATCTACATATTACAAGCAACAAAGCTGAAACTCAAGATCACCTACATGTTAAAGGTAAACACAGCTTTTAAGAAGTAGAGCCAACAGACAGCTCAGTTCTTTTGATTCACATCCAATGTACTATCTACTGCACTCCAGCAAAGGCCTCTGGGGAAGAAATCACCTTGTGTCATACCCAGTATTCTTGTAGTAGAGGCTCATCTCCTGTACAAGTCCTGATCTTCCTCTCTCATCCCTCCCTTCATCCATTCAGGCTATCCCCAGCACAGTGAGCTGGGGACTGAGCAGTTGTCCAATCCAGAAATATTTCTGGGTGGTGAAATGTCACCTCAGAGGCTGGGCTCTGAGGAGCACAATTAAGAGCTGTGATAGGCTGTTTGGTTATCTAGTGCTACTCTGACAGGAATATACCACAAATGGGATGTCCTTAACAAACAGGAGTTTATTCTCTCACAGTTCGGAGGCTTTAGTCCAAGTTCAAAGTGCCAGGCTCTAGGGACTGGATGAAGGCCCCTCAACTTTGGCCTTCAGCTCTGCCTCCTGCTCCTGGCCTGCTAAAGCTAGAGGCTTTTCTTCACTCAGGCAGCTGCTGGTTGCTGAGGCTGACAAACCCAAGGTTGACTAGTAAAAAGACACAGTTCTGATGTTACCAAACGACACGCAAGCCATTAATTCAAGTCTACTGAAAGTCCCAAGGTCGGCAGCACATGGCAGGCTGCTAAACAATGACATGGCTACATGCAGGATTCAAGCATACCATAAGCTAGAGACCATTCCCAAAGCTGTTTCTTATATATGGGAAGCAGACCATATACCCAAAGCAGCCACTCAGCTGCTCCAATAGATTCCACCATGGAGAATAACTACATTCAGCTGCCCAGCCACTCAACCAGGCCCAGCCAAGTTGACACACAAACTTAATCACCAGATAGGCCATCATTTCTGCAGTGGAACTGGCCCCCAGCCCTGTTCCAGTCAGCCCTCCCACCCCAAACTCTGCCCTTCTCCATGAGGATGGAGCTCCAGCTCTGCTCGGAGGCATGCTGGAACTCCAGATCTGGAGGGACAGAGCTCCCAAGGCTGCTGGGACTGCACAGGCATGTCCCTTTACCCATCTTATTAGTGTTCTGCAGAGACTATGTGTGCTCCTCACCTCCCCCTTGGGCTCCCGAGGCCGCAGGTGGGTTGAGGCTCTGGCAGCCAGCCTTCTAGCCCTGTAGATGCTGCTGAGCAGCCTGGGGAGAGTGGGGGTAGAATCCAGCTCTTGTTTCCAAGGCCAGCGGGAGGGACAAGGCACAGTAAGGCCACCCCTACTGCTAGCACCTCTCCATGGCTGAGAGAGTGACATAAATTCCAGAACACAGTCCCAAGACCCTGAAACCCTAACAGAATCCCAGGATTGGGCAGCAAGTGAGAGTGGAAGGATAGCAGCTTTGATCTGCAAAGCTGCCAGTATGAGGTGGTGGTGGGTCTGAGGGGATTCTTGGAAATCTATGGTGAGAGGCTGTGGACACTGGGCAGCAAAACCACAGAGCTCATGAAGAGACACCCCAGAACAAGTGGCTAAGGTCTTGGGCATGGCTGAGGGATGTCAGAAAGCAGGTGCAGGTGCTGGTCCAGGAAGTACAGCCCAGGACAGGTATCTGGACGTGAGCCAGAGGAAAAACAGATAACCAGTGCTTGAAGATCAGGGAGTATGTTCTAGAGACAGCCCAGTACTGTGAATCCTGGTGTTGGCTAGCGTTGACCTAGTACACACTGCCCAGCTTGTGGGTCAGTGCTGCCTGATTATTATCAGAGCTACTTTCACCTTGGCTAGCCATGTGAAGGATTATCTATACACAAAGTGTATAGTATGCATCATAGTGGAACATTGATCATGAATATGATACTACTATAACTTCCATTCAACATAATACTGAGGGGATCTGGCCAGTGTAATTTGGTAAGGCCAAGAAATAAAAGGTAAAGTTTCAAAAGGAAGGAACAAAACTGTCAGTATTTGCATATGGTATGTTTGTGTATGTAGAAAATCTGAATTATTGTAAAGGCAAATGATTAGAATAAGCAAGTTTAGCAAGATTGTCAAATACAAAAAGAAACAGCACTTCTATATACCACATCTAAACAGAAATATGAATTTTGTTTTTTAAAAATTACCATTTTCAATCGTATCAAATTCCTAGGAACAGATAACAAAGGTGATACATGACTTCTTAGAAGAATTAAAGCTTTATTGAGAGAATTCAATAAGCCAAATTTCCAATATAATTTGGGAGCTCTGGTAGCATAGTGCCTAAGGCACTTGACTCCTGACCAGAAGGCTGGTGGTTCAAACCCACCAGCCACTCCTCAGAAGGAAGATGGAGCAATCTACTTCTGTAGTGATACTGCCTCAGAAACCCAAGGAGGGGTTGCTATGAGTTGGGTCCGACTCGATGGCACATAACAACAGTAACAACATGCATGGATCCTGCTTGTCTTCTTTTTAACTTATGGCTGCCTATAACCTATAACATAAACATAACAGTTGGGTACATTTCCTGCTTAGCGCAACTTTACTTAGATGATACTAAAGGTATACAATGGGCTCTATACTTTTGGTTTTATAAGATAAAATTAAAACCAGAACCCTAACCTCTGTATAGGCTACAATTCTAATGTACATTTTTAGGTACATATGCACAATTTTAAAAACACATCACTCTTATTAGTGTTTTGAGGAAGCAAAGTGATTTTTCAAGCCCAAAACAAATTAAGTCCTATGAGCCAAATTAAGTCCTTTAAGTAGAACGTAAAAGCTCCCAGTGAGTTCAGTTTCAAACTAATCAAACAAAAACTCCAGGAAGCAAAACAAACTAACTAACCCAGTGTTGACTTGAAATACTTTTCTAATTATGATTTAATTAAATCCATAGTGTCACATTTGGAACTGTTTAACTGAATAAAGAAAGGTCAAAGAAGAACATTCTATTTGGTTTATCTCTTGTGCAAAAGTGTAAAACTATTTCATTGATTTATTTCAACCTTCAGGTGGTCTATTTTAAGTAGGGTGACCATTCGTCCTATTTGACCTGTTATCCTTGTGTTAAGTATTCCTAACACTCTCTTCCACTCTCAAAAGTATTCCAGTTGGGACAATAAAAATTACATGGTCACACTAGTTTTAAGCCAGTACCATCATAAAAACCCATTGCTGTCAAGAAATTTTCAATTCATGGTGATTTCATCTGTTTGAGTAGAACTGCTCCACAGGATATTCTTGGCTGTAATCTTTATGAAAGGAGATAGCCAGGTCTTTCTTCTGTAACACCACTGGATGGGTTCAAAATACCAACCTTTAGGTTAATAGTTGAGTGCAAACCATTTGGATCAGGAAAAAAAAATGCTATAAAGGATATTATAAAGCAAAAGAACTCTTTAAAGTGCTGAAGAGCAAAGATGTCTCTTTGAAAGGTGCGCCTGACCCAAGCCATGCTGTTTTCAATAGCTTCATATGCTTTCATATGTGAAAGCTGGACAATGACTAAGGAAGATCCAAGAAGAGTTGATGCTTCTGAGTTGTGGTGTTGGCAAAGAATACTGAAAGTACCATGGACTGCCAGAAGAAGGAACAAATGTGTCCTGGAAGAAGTGCAGCTGGAAGGCTCCTTGGAAGTGAGAATGGTCAGACTTCATCTCACCTATTTTGGTCATGTTGTCAGAAGGGACCACTCCCTGGAGGATATCATATTTGGTAAAGTGGAGGGTCAGCAAAAAAAGGGGAAGGCCCTCAATGAGATGGATTGACACAGTGGCTGTAATGATGGGCTCAGGTGTAGCAAGGATTGTGAGGCTGGCACAGGACTGGGCAGTGTTTTGTTCTGTTGTACATAGGGTCACTATGAGTCAGAGCCAACTCGACAGCACCTAACTACAACATAATGGATATTATTGGGTCAGCTGATGAAACTGGAATAGGCTGTATGGTACATAATAATATTTTCTCAATGCTAAATTTCCTGAATTTGATCATTGTACTGGGGTTATGTAAGAGAATATTCTTGTTTTAGGAAATATATCTTGAATTAGGAGCTCTGGTGGTGTAGTGCCTAAGGTGTTTGACTGCTAACCAGAAGGCTGGCGGCTCAAACACACCAGCCACTCCTTGGAAGGAAGATTGGGCAATCTATTTCCGTAGCGATACCACCTCAGAAACCCAATGAAGGGTCGCTGTGAGTCATAATCAACATGACAGCAGTGAGTTTGGTTTTTTGGTTTGGTATATTGAATTACTTAAGAGTAAAGGGTTATGATGTCTGAAACTTACTCTCAAATAGTTCAGCAATACTGATATTGGTGTTAATATATAAAAAGAGAATGACAAAGCCAACGTAGCAAAATGTTAGTTGGTAAATCAAGGTGAAGTGTATACAAGCACTCACTGTCTTTGTAACTTTCCCGTAAATTTTAAATTCTTGCAAACTAAAATATTTTTTAAAAGACTGTGACAACTAGATTACAGTTCAGAAGAAAAATGTACCAAAGACTTTAAGACTAAGAAAAGACTTAACATTTTTATTTTTCTGTATTATAACATTTCTTAAAAATTACAATCTAAGCATTAACCATGGTAATCTAGGTATGCTCAAACTTTTGATGCAATGAGTTAAGAAGCCCAGAAAACATTCCAAGAAGACCAAGTTTAACTAATGACATATAGTGTATGAGTTCATGCTTAAATTTAAGGTAGTTTCCTTTGATTTATTAATATAGAATCTTGGCAAGAACTATTTTCCAAGCATGTCAAATAAGTCTTAAAATATAGAATTGGTATAAAATCCTAAAAGAGGGAAAACATCATAGTGATGAAGTGCACTCAGTTGCAAACTACACCCTTTTCCCTTACCAAATGGGTTTCCAGTCCATTTTCACAGAATGCTTTTTTTTATTCCTGTAATTAATATAACACAATACATGAAATACATTGTATTATGTTCCTTCATCCCCACTTCCTCTTGAACAGCAGGTGCTCTTTCATCTTCTTGCTCTTGTCCAGATTCAATGTCCTCTCATTGAGCTTGTTCACCACTGGGCTGCTGGGCCTTAAGGGTGCAAATAAAGAGTATTGTTATTCATATTATGAAAACAGAAGGTATACATATACATATTACACAAAGATAACTAATCACAAATAAATGTAAAGAGGTCTTTTTCTATACTCTTCTCTGTCTCTTATTTGTTTATAAATAAGCACAATAGGGACATCACTGTGGCTATTTCCAGGAAATACCAGAATATCATTCTCCTTGCTAAATGTCTCATTCATGGGATTCAGTTTTCACTCATTTTTAACTGGGATGTCCTTTATACAACAGATATATATTGATTCACTTTTTTTTCAGAAAAATAAATTTCTACTAATGGAAATAAGATATTAAAGCACTCACAACCACAAGTTCAAACAGGTCAGAAGACTCTTGACCATCTCTTCTTCCTCTTGATCTTGATCTTGCTCATCCACTCATATTTCATGCTAAAAGTAGAACATTGTGAACTGAAGAAAGTAATAAAAAAAGAATAATTACACTTGACTATTTCCATGGACAATTATTGATTGTATTTTTTTTATATTTGATAAGATTTCTAAAATAAGTTCTAACAGTAACTGCCTGTTCTCCAATTATATTTAAAAAGACTGTCTGTAAATCCTTTTGTTTCTCTCACTGCCAATTTGACACAAAAGTGACCTTCAAGTACTTGACCAAAAACAGGGGACTTTCCTAAATATGTTTGGTTTCACAACTAGGCTCTTCATTATGAAGAAATTTTGTGAAATACGGTTACAACTAGGCCCCACCCATTCCCAGGTACTCACTGAAGACTCTAGCATCTGTGCTCTGTTGGCAGTTACAGTTGCCTCTGGGTCTCAGAAACCTCAGAGAGCCCTCAAAGATTGCCCTCTTCCCTCTACAGCCCACCTACCTTCCTTGCCAGGGGCCCTCACCACAATCAATAGTGGTGTCACCACCTGTGAAGAGAAGGTCGATGACATTTGAAGGCATTCCTCATCAGAGGCCACGAACTGCACCGTGCAGATCCTCTTGAAGCTGCAGGCTGCCCTTCACACTTACACATAAACTTGTAGGAAGACTAATCTGTACACCTACCAGCTGAGTCTCAGCCAATGAGAGAGAATCAAGATAGTAGGAAGGCGAATAGCTTTGCACAGAACGTGGTCTTCAAGGCTCCCACAGCAGTGAGCAAGCACAGAGGTGTGCTCATACCACTTGATTTGAACTTCGTTGCTCTAGAGGCCCCACTCCCACCCCACATAGCCACCGAGGTCTTTGGAAGCTAAGCCCTGTCTCCAGCTCCAGGTGTCTCCAGATTTGTTGCTATATGCCATCAAGTCAGACCTGACTCATAGCGAACCCTCCTTGGGTTTCCGAGGCAGTATCACTAAGGAAGTAGATTGCCCAACCTTCCATCAGAGGAGTGGCTGATGGGTTTGAACCGCCAGCCTCCTGGTTAGCAGTCAAGTGCCTTAGGCACTATGCTACCCTACATACCTCAAAAAGCACATTCCATCTTCAACTAACCCACTTCCTTCAGCGGCCTGACATCCACTCTGGCCCTGGCCCTGCCATGATGACAAGGGCTGTGGTGGAAGATGACCATTGCGACCTTAGACCTTAAGACCTTCCTCTTGGAGACCACAGACCATGCAGTCCTACATGCCCAAAGCCCTTGGGCTTCCCCCTTATGAAATCTCATGGGTGGTCTGAACTCAGCCAGAGAGAATGAAGATAGTAGGAACACAACCTCCACCCACACAGCTCGGTACTCAGTAGCTGGACTGGAGCTTGCACTCGGTAATTGGCATGCACATTTCGGCGTGCTGCATGGGCTGTTCTCCATGCCCACCCACCTCCAAGCAGGTGCCCACTGAGGATTTTGGAATCTATGCTCTGTCAGCATTTCCATAAACCTCCAGATCACAGAAACTTCAAACAGTACTCCCAAGACTTGCCCCATCATCAACTAAGCCCCTTCCCTCTCCTCCACCAACCACCTTCCTCCTTGGCCCCACCACAGGCACAAGAGTCATGGTTGTGGTGCCATCTATAAAGAGGCTGACAAGTCCAAAATTGTCCTCTTTGGAGGTCATGGACCACGCTGCCCCTACCGCCCAACACCCATGTAGTGAATGCCCTACATGCATTCACTCAAATCTCTACAGCACCCCAACTTGCCCAGTGCCATGAGCCTTCCTGGATAACCTCATTCTCAGGCAGCATTAGTGCAGAGCAAGCACTCTGACCAGGAAGTTTCAGGTACTTGTAAGCCCTTTTTTGTATCATTGGAATGATTATAGATATCACTTTCACTTTGTTTCATGACACAAGTAACATCTGCTCCTCATGAATAATTCTGTCACAAAGAATTGGCCAATCCCATTATCTTGTCTTTATTATTTAATTCCCAGCAGAAGGTCACCTAATTCTTGGTAGCAACATTAACATCTGGTAGCATCCCCTTCTTGTCTCTCCACTCCCTCTCCTCCCTCACTATAGCAGAAGAAAAAATGACCCATTGTTCACATGTTTGCCATGGTCAGAGGTGATAATCAAGAATGGAGACAGGCAGCTGTGCCCAATCCAGAGTGGAGCATATGTCAGTGTCATACAGGAAACCAAGGCTGAAGTAGTATGCATGCTTCTGGTGAACTCTGTGCAGAATGTCCAGAATCTCAGTGGGACACATGTTAGAAATACTGCCTGAGCAGTATGTGCAGACACTAGGCCATGGTAAACCTGGGGTGAGGTGGCAGCTGTGTCTGTGTGATGGGTGGAGTGATGACCCAGTTCCCTTTCTAATGCCAGTGGGAAGAAAACGTTCAAGTTCATGTGCTGGCTGCAGGTCCACACGTGTGCTCCACACGGCGGTTATGGTGATGGGGAGCACTCTGTTCTTCCCAGTCTGGCCTTCTCTAGCCCTAGAGTCTTGCCCACCCCATGTGAGTCTAGGCATGGGTCAGACCTAAGAGAGTTCCTGCCCACAACCATCACCTGCACCCACAGTTGAGGGAAATCCCAGTAGTCAGCCCTGGTGAGAGAAATAGAGGCTGCAGCTGGTGTGCATGAGAAGTGTGTGTATTAATCCACAACAGCTTGTGTAACTCATCCCCAGCCCTTCAGAGGGAGAGGGGAAGGGAGGAGGTTTAGATATTTGTGAGAATCTCCTAATACTCTCAGTATTTCTCAATTAGTAGTTCACTAGGCATCCTTTCCCAGCAATTCCCCTTCTGGGACTTATCTTAAAGGTTATATTCACCCTTGTGGACTGCAGCAGTGTGTAGACAACAGTTGCAATAGTGAAAACTGGAAAATATTTAGTAATTCACTTGTTCAAAAGAATTGAGGTAAAAATAGACAATAGAAATTTTGCAGCCATTGAAGAATTATATAT
>NW_006922651.1:153960-158400 GCF_000298275.1 Orycteropus afer afer
TTGGGCAATCCTACTTCCGTAGTGATACTGCCTCGGAAACCCAAGGAGGGGTCGTTGTGAGTCGGGGCCGACTCGACGGCACATAACAACAACAAATATATATATATATGGAGAGAGAGAGAATGGTGTTCATTAATTAATATTGAATCCTTCCTACCAAAAAAAAGTTGTAGAACACTATACTATGGACCAATCTTTATTTTAAACAGACATGTGTGTGTGTATGCATAGGGTGATTGTTAATGGTCTTTTTGCTAACATAAGTAAAATTGGAATAAACATCTTATACTTGTACTATATCATGCTGCTCAAATAATTTCTTTTAAAATTAGTGATAGGTTTTTCCATGTCCTTAAAGAATGTTGGTGGAATATGGGTCAGGATTACATTGAATCTATAGATTGTTTTGGGTAGTATTGATATTTTCATAATAGTTAGTTGCTTGAATAAATTCTTTTAGAAGTATCAGCACAAGGCTGGTCCCTATGAGTCAGCTATTAAAGATGTCCTAAATGTCCAACTGTTCCAAACAGCTGTACCGCTCCATCATCTTTAACATCAACTCCTCCTCCTCCTCCCCTCAGTATTCTCCCTCCTGTTTTAGGGTTCTGTATTTCATTGTAACGTCTCACAGAACTTGCAAACTGCCAAGAAAATGGCTCACATGGTGGTGGAGGCTAGGAGGCTGGCAAGTCCCAAATCCGTAGGTAGGTCTGAAGGATACTCCTCACTTCCGTGGTTGCAGGAGCTGGTGAACCCAAATCAATGGGTCAGATGATCAGCTGCTGTCTCAAATCTAAGGGTGAGATGATGACAAACCAAATTCAGGATCCGGAGCAAGAAAGCTAACTTTCCCAGAACATTCACATATATACCTTCAAGGAAACCAAGGGTGGTGACTTGAGTTACACTCTCCAGCAAGGTGATACTCAATATACATCCCACCCTAAACAGGTATGGAGACTAGGATTGACAGTAGGTCACAAAATTGAGGACTGTGGCTAGAAGGGTCATAGTAAGCAATTCACTACACTGCACATACTTCTTTCATATTTTATTAGAATGTATTCCTGATAATTGAATGTATTCCTGATAATTGAATTGCTAGGTGAAAGGAAGTGGCAGTTCTAAAGATTTTTTAATATGTAATGCTGTTGCTGTTATTGTTGTTATGTGCCATCGAGTCAGACCCGACTCATAGCAACCCTTCCTTGGGTTTCCGAGGCAGTATCACTACGGAAGTAGATTGCCCAACCTACCTTCCAAGGAGTGGCTGGTGGGTTTGCTAGATGACGCTAAAGTGTGATAATCCATTTTACAATCCAGTTTGTAGTGTACAAGAAGGTCTGCTCTTTTCCACTCTTATGTTTGTTAGCTATAACATTATTTTTCTGCTCTCCTTAGGGGAGAAAATGATACTACAGTAGTATTTGCATTTCTGTTTTTGTTTAATAATAAGGTTGAATATTATTTTTCAAGCAATTCAAGTTCACAGTAGAAAATCCACAAAATCAGAAAGAGCAGGGTTAAAAAACAACCCTGGAATTCCAGCACTCATTATAAACCTCTTCTATTTGCTATTTTAATATCTCAATATGTGTGTACACACTCACTCTAGATTATCCTCATTGTTGCAGCAAACATTTTCACAGAGCATTCCTTGCCCAATTGCTTAATTATTTCTTTAGAAAACATCCCTACATGAAGAAATAGGGGCTGAAAAGTATTTACAATTTGTCCCACATCATACTTTCTGGCAAGGTACTCCAGGAATTAAATCTGTCTTTCTGATCTCACTAACTTTGCTTGTTTCTTTACATTGTGCTAATTCATGGGTTAGCTAATTCCCATGAGTCATAAGGCTCTGTCTGCCCCTTAGTTTAAGAAGAAACTTAGCAACCCCATGACCACCATCCACAAGAGGAGGTATGGTGTAAGTAGCCACATGTGCAGGATACTGGACTGGCAGAAGGAAGAGCATTAGCTAAATCCTTGTAAGCTAGTAGGTCATAGTGTACTTGGGAGCTGCAAATAGGCCATTGGAGCTGGAGATTCCGGTTGAGCAGGACGTCAGAAGGGGATCTTTGGTGCCCCTTTGCTGAATATAAATGTTCTGTGAAGCATATTTTCTAAATTACTGCTTGGTAAACATGAGTTTCATGCTTGCAAAGGAGAGTTCCCATGAATCTGATGGACAAAGTACTGTATATCATTTTAAATTCATGCACTTTATGTTGCTGCACACACTTTCAGATATATTCAGATAGCTATTACTTAGTGACAGCATATCTAGGTGGTTCACCTGAAGCAAATGGAGAGGAAAGAAGATTCTGTCTCTCTTGGCAGTGCCACCATCTGAAGGAGTTGCCTTATTATTTTCCCCCTCTCCTTTCAGATGAGGCCACATTTGCCTTTCTGTGTCAACTGATCACCATTTATAATTGTGCTCGTCATTTCAGTCTTTGTCAGTGATGTGGAGGCTTTTCTTCTGTGCTAGAAAAATCACCTGGCTTTGGACTTTCCTCTCATGGGTGAGTTTCCTCTTATGCCTGGTAGTCAGGCAGCTGATGAGGGTAGCTGCCTGGACAGGCTGACCTTTGTGGATTCTTATGTCCCTACCTGTGCACTTTTGCAAAAAATCAGTTGTCCATATATGTCTGGGTTATTTCTGGACTCTCTATTCTGTTATGTTGTTCTATTTGTCTATCTTTATGAGATTAGCACACTATTATGATATGTTGTTATTGCTGTTAGTTGCCATGGAGTCAATTCTGACTCATGGTGACCCCATATGTATGATGTAAGTTTATAATAATTCGTGAAATCTTGTTTTGTCTAATTTAGGTCCTTTGCAGCCACCTCTGAGTATTACAAACATTTAAACACTCTACTACTAGCCAAAAGGTTGGTGGTTTGAACCTACCTAGAGGAGCTTCAGAACACAAGTCTGGCAATCTGCTTCCGAAGGGTCATAGCTTTGAAAATCCTATGGAGCAGTTCTATTCTGCACACATGGGGTTGCCCTCAGTCAGAATTGATGCAACAGCAGCTAATAACAACAATGACAACAACAGAGCCTTTGCATTTCCATATCAATTTTAGAATCATCTTATCAATATGTACAAAAAAGCCTGTTGCAATTTCAGTAGAGATTGCATTAAATTTATAGATCCATTTGGGAAGAACTTACATCTTAAATATTGAGTCTTCAGACCTGTAAACAAGATATAGCTCTCCATTTATCAAAACCTTAATTTTGTGGTAATATTTTGTAGTATTCACTGTACAGATCTTTCACTTATTTTATCAGACTTACCCTTAAGTGCTTCATATTTTTATGCTATTGTAAGTGGTATTGTTATTTAATTTCAAATTTTGAGTGTTTGTTCCCAGTATATAGAAATACTATTGTCTTATTTACATAGATCTTGTGCCCTATAACTTTGCTAAAATCAAGTTTTGGTTTTAGTAGTTTTTAATTAAAAAAGAAAGAAAAAGAAATGTGTTGCCTGAAAGTGGATTCCAATTCATAGCAACCCTGTAAGGTTTCTAACACTATAATCTTTTTTTTTTTTTTCTTTTCCATACAATAGCAAATGTTTGATACAGGAGTAAACAATTTTATTGCAATCTATAAGAACTCTTAGGATAAACTAGTACCAAATCCAATTGCCTTTGAGTTGGTTCCAACTTATGGAGACATGAGTGTCAGAGCAGAACTGTGCTCCATAAGATTTATTTATTTATTTATTTATTATTGTTCTTTAGGTGCAAATTTACAGAACAGAATTTGTTTTACTTTCAACATGTCGTGTACATTTGTTTTCACTCCCCAGTTACCATCTCCAGCCCTAAACTACTTTCCTCCTCTCCCTTCCCTGTACCCTTCATAGTTATGAAGTGAAGGGTCCATCCACTTCTCAAAGAATTGGCCACTGAAAACCTTATGAATAGCAGTAAAACATTGTCTGATATAATACTGGAAAACTTTGTGAATAGCCCTTAAACTTTGTCTGATATAGTACCAGAAGATGAGCTCCTCCAGTAGGAAAGCATTCAAAATACAACTGGGAAAGAACTGCCTCCTCAAAGTAGAGTCGACCTTAATGGTGTGGATGGAGTAAAGCTTTCAGGAACTCCATTCGCTGATGCGGCATGACTGAAAATGGGAAGAAACAGCTACAAACATCCATTAATAATTGGAACATTAATAATAAATAATAAATAATAAATAATAATTGGAACAAAGTATGAATCTACGAAAATTGAAAAGTTGTCAAAAACGAAATGGAACACATAAAAGTCGATACCCTAGGCATTAGTGAGCTGAAATGGACTGGTTTTGGCCATTTTGAATTAGATAACCATGTGATCTACTATGCCAGGAGTGACAAATTGAAGAGGAATGGTGTGGCATTTATTGTAACAAAGAATGTTTCA
>NW_006922651.1:159408-160169 GCF_000298275.1 Orycteropus afer afer
GCCTCCAGCACATGATTTTATCAGTAACTTGGGTCACCTAAGTGCAAATGGGCATGCACAGCACCAATGAAATTCAAGCGGAGAGCTCACTGGTGCTCCAGGAGGGTGAGCTTGCTCCCCTCTCAGTGGGTCACTGAGTGGGCTTGGGTCAGCCTGGGAGACATTGTGCTTATCTTTGTCACTGATATCAGGAACACAGCTTACTAGCAAGTACTATCCTGACTCCAGCACAGCTGAAATCATGCTCATCTTTGGTGCCGCAGGTGTGTGATATCACAGACAAACTCCCGAGCCATTAACAGTCTGGAGGGATTGCACCAGCGCCATGGGCAGATGGGGCAGGGAGAGAGAGGAAGCCACAGCTGAGTGTGGTCCTGGGAATTTGCCTTGGATCGGCTTTTTGGCCCCAAGGGGCCTCGGAAGTGGGGTCTTTGAGTGTGCCTGATCCTGGCGGAAAGTGGCGACTACCTAACAACAGGAATCTTCCCTGAGATTGAGCCACAGACTTGTAAATAAATACATCATTGATAACAGCCTGAGCAAAGCCCTAGAAACCGACGCTAGCAACACCAAGCTTTCCTTCTTCCGCTCCCACCTTCTTCGCCAATAACTTCACTCATTCAATAGAAGAAACCACATTCAGCCAATTACCATAAAACCTCCCACTTCAAACTCTAAACCCTCTTTACGACAAACAGAAACACATATATACATTCCACACAGTGTTTCCACCATCACAAAGAAAACAGCAGAATGACCCA
>NW_006922651.1:173723-174913 GCF_000298275.1 Orycteropus afer afer
TTTCACTGTACATAAATTATATTTCAATAAAATGCATTAAAAAAAGACCTCTTTAACATGCTGAAGAACAAAGATGTCTCTTTGAAGACTAAGGTGAGCCTAACCCAAGCTATGGTATTTTTAATCATCTCATATGTATGTGAAAGCTGGACAATGAATACGAAAGACTGATGAAGAGTTGATGTTTTTGAGTTGTGGTGTTGGTGAAGAATATTGAAAGTACCATGGACTGCCAGGGGAACTAACAAATCTGTCTTTGAAAAAGTGCAACTGAAATGCTCTTTGGAGGTGGGAATGAATGGTCAGACTTTGTGTCACCTACTTTGGTCATGTTGTCAGAAGGGACCATCCCTTGGAAAAGGATATCATGCTTGGTAAAGTGGAGGGTCAATGAAAAAGGGGAAGACCTTCAATGAGATAGATTGACACAGTGGCTGCCATGATGGGCTCAGATATAGCAAGTATGGTGAGGCTGGCACAAGACCCGGCAGGGTTTCATTCTGTTGTACATAGGGTCGCTAGGAGTCAGAGCCAACTCGATGGCACCTAACAACAACATGAGCCCATAGATATTTATTTAGTTTTTGGTGTTCTATTTAATACAACTTCTATGTACTCTGTGGCTCAAATTGTTCTAGCTTGGCCATTGGAAGCTCTTTCAGATTGTCTTCTGTGCATTTCTTTTTTTTTTAATTTTTATTGTGATTTAGGTGAAAGTTTATAGAGAAAATTGATTTTCCATATAGCAGCTCACATACACTTTGTCTCATGGCATTGACTGCAATTTCCCACAGTGCAATAGCTCCCCTTTCACTTCCTCCCCATAGTTACCTCTTCTCTGTGTCCTTCCTCCCATGCACTCCTGCACCCCTGGCCTGTGTCCCTGTGCATACACAGCCCTTCTATTCTCCCATGATTGATCTCTCCAAGGAGTCTATCTACCTAACATAAATGTTCAGTTCATGTGCCTGTCCTTTGTTTGGCTGGCAGCCACAGGAGTGGGTTCAATTTCAGACCTGAAGGGAAGCTAGGGGCCATAGCCTCAGGGTTCCACCAGGCTTCATCAGATCAGTAACTTGGTCCCCCCCCCCTTTTTTTTTTAAATGATTTTGAGCTTTGTTCCACATTGTTCTCCCACTCTATCCAGGATTTCCTATATAGATCTGCCTCCGAGTGGTAGACAGTGGTAG
>NW_006922651.1:176194-181825 GCF_000298275.1 Orycteropus afer afer
TGTTTTGATTTGTATCTCTCTGGTGTAGTGCCTAAGGCATTTGACTGCTAACCAGAAGGCTGATGCTTCAAACCCACTAGCCACTCCTCAGAAGGAAGACAGGGCAAACTACTTCCATAGTGATACTGCCTCAGAAACCCAAGGAGGGGTCCCTGTAAGTCAGATCCGACTAGATGACAGTGAGTTAAATGGCTAATTATCGTGAACATTTCTTAATGTGTTTGTTGGCCACTTGAACATCCTCCTTGGTGAAGTGTCTATTCATGTCTTCTGCCCATTTTTAAATTGGATATTTGCCTTTTTGTTGATGAGGTGCTGGAGTTTTCTATAGGTTTTAGAGATAAATCCTTTGTCAGACATGTCGCTGCCAAATATTTTTTCCCCAATGTATAGGTTCTGTTTTGACTCTTTTGGAGAAGTCTTTGGAAGCACATAAAAATTTAATTTTTAAAAGATCCCATTCATCTAGTTTGTCTTCTCTTGTTTGTGCATTTTGGATTATGCTTGATAGTCTATTTATGCCATATATTAGGGCCTCTACATTTGCCCCTAGATTTTCCTTGAGGAACTCTATAGTTTTAGGTTTCACATTTAAGTCTTTGAGGCATCTGGACTTCGTTTTTGTGTATGATGTGAGGTACAGATCTTGTTTCATTTTTTTGCAAATGGATATCCAGTTTTGCCAGCACCATTTGTTAAACAGACAATCTCCTCCCCATGTAATGGATTTTGGCCCTTTGTCAAAGATCAGCTAACCATAGGTAGATGGCTCTATTTCTGGGTTCTCAATTCTATTCCATTGGTCTATGTGTCTGTCTGTCATTGTACCAATACCAGGTAGTTTTGAGTACCGTGGCTGTAGAGTAGGTTTTGAGATCCAGCAGTGTGAGACCTCCTACTTTGTTTTTCTTCAATAGTGCTTTGCTTACCTGAGGTCTCTTTCCTTTCCATATAAAGTTAATGATTGGGTTTCCCATATCCTTAAAGAACGTTGATGGGATCTGGATTGGGATTGCATTGAATGTATAGATTCCTTTGGGAAAAATTGACATTTTCACAATGTTCAATCTTCCTATCCACAAGCATGGGATGTTCTTCCTTTCATGTAGATCTCTTAGGATTTCTTTAAGTAGTCTTTTGTAGTCTTCTTTGTACAAGTCTTTTGTCTCTCTAGTTAGATTTATTCCCAAGTATTTTATTTTTTTGGTAGCTATTGTAAATGGCATTGATTTCCTTATTTCTTTTTCAGCAATCTCTTTACTGGTGTAGAGGAATCCAACTGATTTTTGGATGTTTATCTTGTATCCTACCACAATGCTAAATCTCTCAACTAGTTCCAGTAGTTTTTTGACTGAGTCTCTTGAGTGCTCTATGTATAGGATCATATCCTCAGCAAATAGGAATAGTTTGACTTCTTCCCCACCAATTTGAATGCCTTTGATTTCCTTTCTTGCCTTATTGCCCTGGATGGGGCTTCCAATAAAATGTTGAATAGAACTGGTGATAGAGGGCATCCTTTTCTACTCCTGTGCATTTTTTTTTTTTTTTTTACTCCTGTGCATTTTTGAATGGTCTTCATCTTTCTTTGTTTTGTTGTTCCCGTTTTGGTTTTGTTTTTCAGTTTTCCCTTACTTTCTGGTACTACAAGATAATCCAGGTTCAATTTCTGCCCTAGAATCAGCCATTTTTCCAGGGTTCTCTGAAACTCTAAAAGATCTAGTAAGGATACCAGAGGCTTCTAGTGCTTCTAGTGCTGACTTGTTTTCATCTCCTCATCTGATTTTGGATCTTTACATTTTGTTAGTCCCCAGAGAAAGTGTGTCTTTTACTACTTTCTTAGATGTATCTATGCTTTTCACTTGAGCCTTGTTCATATGGTGGGGGTTAGGAGGGAAAATATTCCCTTGTATTCTGGTTAAGTTCAGTCTTGGACAGGCATTGTGAACCTGGGTCTCAGATATGTGAACTTTTCCAGTGTTTCTGCCCCTCCTCCAGATGCCATGGGGTCCTAGCACTTATTCCCCAGGAATAAAGTTCTTTTTTTCCAGGTTCCTTTCTCTCAGTTGCAGTGCACTGAGGTTACCATTTTGATGCTCCTTTGCCTGCAAATTAAGGCTTCTGTTACTTAGGGGAGACAGGGAAGATGGGTCTGGGCAGAATTTCAGTGGTGCTTTCCATATTTTTCTCCCAACTGCAAAGCATTCCTACAAATGACCCAGGCAACAAGTTTTGATGATCTTCAGCCTAAAAATTAAGGCTTCTGCTTTGTACCAGAAATTGAGAAAATTGGTCTGGGTGAAGTTTCAGCAGTGACTACTGTCCCTCTTCCTTGATCTTCTCAGGATTTTCCTCAACCTTCCTTGTGAGTACCCAATAGGGTTCCTAGAGGAAAAACCTGAAAGAGATGTGAAACTCCCATGTCTGTGCCTCCCAAGACTTCACACTCATACTAGCCCACACTCAGCCTTTAGCAATTTGTTAAGCCTTGCTACCTTAATTTTCTTACTGGCTTATATGGCATTCAAAGTCACATTTTCCAGATGGTCAAATGCTTGGGTGCTTTGTCTTCCTACAGGTGCTCATCTCTTTCTTAAGATTTCAGGTTAGTTGTTTTCCTAGAAAACTCATTTCATTGTTGATTTCAAGAAAAGTGTTTAACTTTCTGTTTGCCCAGCTTTTTTCTTGTAAGCATGGAAGTGATGTCATTTCCATATCCCTCTATCTACACACTGAAACCAGTCATCCTTTTACTTTTACCTTAACTATATCATTATTATAGTGGGGGCAGTGGTGGTTCAGGGTAGAATTCTCACCTTCCATGCAGTAAACCAGGATTTGACTCCCCCGCCAACACTCATCTACCAGTGAAGGCTTGCAAGTTGCTATGATGTTGAACAGGTTTCAGTGGAACTTTCAGACCAAAAAGGACTAGGAAGAAAGACGTGGCAATCCACTTCCAAAATTCAGCAACCAATCATGTGAATGGAGCAGATCAGGCAATGTTTCATCCCTTTGCATTATCCAATGAGCTTGCAATTTTGGTTCTTATATTTTTCACTTCCAAAATTTCCATTCATTTCTTCTTTGTGTCTTCTATTTCTTTGCTCACACTTTCTACTTTAGTGTTTCTTGCAAGAGTATTCATGATTTCTTCTTTGAATATTTTTATAGTAACTACTTTCTTTATCAGATGGTTCTAATATTTGTATTAGATATGTCAAATTGGTGCTATCTGTTGATTTTCTTTTTTGTGCAAGTTAAAAATTTCATGGGTTTTCACATACCAAAATAATGTTTTAAAATTTTATTTTGTTATTGGTATATACAAAATATATTCCAATTCAACCATTTCTACGTGTACAATTGAATGATATTGATTATATTCTTCAAGTGTGCAACCATCCTCAACCTCATTTTCTGGATAGTTCCTTGCTCATTAACATAAACTCAGTGCCCCTAAGGTTCTTATCTAATCTTTCTACTTTCCCTTGTCACTTTGATACTATATGGATAGTTCTTAAAAGAATGCAATACACTCACCAAGTTTGCTGGTGTGACAGAGCCTGGTGAGACCCCTGAGGCTATGGCCCCTAGTTACCCCTCAGGCCTGAAATTGAACTCACTCTTCTGACTTCCAGCCAAACAATAGGCATATGGGGTGAACATTTACATTAGGTAGCATCAGTCTTGGGAGAATAGAAGGGCACGTATGTACAGGAAGACTGCTGGGAGCCAGGTGTGCAGGGTAGAGAAGGACACAGGGAAGAGGTAACTAGGGTGGGGAGTGGAAAGAGGGTGGTTACATTGTGGGGAATTGCAGTCAATGTCATGAGACAAAATGTGTATGAGCTGCTGTATGGAAAATGAATTTGCTCTGTAAACTTTCACCTAAATCACAATTAAAATAAAATAAAGAACCACACACACACAAAGAAGAATACTAACGGATAATAACAATTCTGATAATCATAAAACCCATCATCAAAGGGCCTACTACTCTGTGCCTAGTACCATGCTAGGCCTTCTATATACGTCATCTCATTTACTCTCCGGTCACCCTAGGAAGTGTAAAGAGTATGAATCCCATTTTATAGAGGAAGAAACTATGATGTATAGGAGGCTGAATAACCTGTTCAATGTCCCATAGGAAGTAGTGGGCATGACTGCCCAGACCTGCGCTCTTATAATACATTACAAACCACAGTGCTTCAGTCATACAAAGTTCTTGATAAATGTCTGTGGATGAAAATCAGGATTATGACAACTGATTTTCTGTATATCAAACTACAGTCTCTATCAAATACCTGTTAAATTTCTAGGCAACTGACATGTGAGAAAATATTAAAAAAAAAAAAAAAAAAGCTGCTAAGAAAGTCATTTTAAAAAAAGACAAGCTGTGAGCTTAAAGCAATAGAAATTTATTCTCTCATAGTCCTGGAGGGTAGAAGACTGAAATCAAAGTGTCAACAAAGCTATGCTTCCTCTTAAAATCCTAGGGAAGAAATTGTCCCATGCCTCTCTCCAAGCTTCTGGACTTGACTTGGACTGTCAGGAAATCCTTTGAGGCCGTTAGCTTGGAGATCATCACTCCAATCTCTGCCTCCATCATCAAATGGGATTCTCCTCTACATGGTAACATGTCTCCTCTCCTCTTCTTATAAGGATACTAGTCATGTTGTACTTAGGGCCCACCCTAATGCCAGGATGACCTCATTTTAAGGTAATTAATTACATCTATAAAAACTCTATTTCCAAATAAGGTCATATTCTGAGGCTCTAGGTGGGCATGAGTTTTGGAGGGATACTACTCAACCCAACACACACCTTCACAGCCAAAGTTCTTAATAAAATAGCAAATTAAACAAACAACAAAAAAAGAACACAGTAGTCTCAACCAAAACAAAACAACAAAAACTTCACTGCCATCAAGTCATAGCAACCCCACCTTGCATTTGCTGTAGTGCCTAAGGCATTTAACTGCTAACCAGAAGGCTGGTGGTTCAAACTCAACAGCCACTCCTTGGAAGGAAGGTTGGGCAATCTACTTCCGTAGTGATACTGCCTCAGAAACCCAAGGAGGGGTCGCTATGAGTCGAGTCCCGCTCAACGGCACATAACAGCAACAACTACATCTCTATGGAAGTAGATTGCCGAGTCTTCCTTCCGAAGAGTGGCTGGTGGGTTTAAGCAACCTCAGCAGCTTTTTTCTTTTTTTTCCCTCTCTCTTGGTAAATATATCCAGCACACAACTTTTGCCAGGTGTACAACTTATTGACAGCAATTACAATAATCAGCTGTGCAACCCTACCCTTAATCAATGTGATTTTTTCCATCACTGTTGACCCACCTTTCCCTCTGCCTCCCACTCCTAGTAACCACTATTAAGCTTTTGTCTCTATACATAACCCTTTTCTTGTCTTTGTATACAAGGAAGGTCATACAACATTTGTCCTTTTGTGATGAACTTATTTCACTCATCATAATGTCTTCAGACTGCATCTGTACTGTAGCATGTTTCAAGAGTTCATTTCTTCTGCTGGCTGAGTAGTATTCCATTGTATGTATGTACCACATTTTGTTTATCCACTCATCTGTTGATGGGCATTTAGATTGCTTCCACCTTTTGGCTAT
>NW_006922651.1:181925-186273 GCF_000298275.1 Orycteropus afer afer
TTGAGTATATACCTAGGAGTGGACTTGCTGCATCATAGTAGTTCTATTTTTAGTTTTTTGAGGAAACATCACACTATTTTCCATAATGGCTGTACCATTTTTGCATTACCACCAGCCATGGATAAGTATTCCAATTTCCCCACATGCTCACCAACATTCATTAGTTATTGTTTGTTTGTTTTATCTTACCCATCCTGTTTTGTTGTTAGGTACTGTCAAATCAGTTCTGACTCATAACAACCCTATATACAAAAGAACAAAACACTGCCCAGTTCCGCACATCCTCAAAATTTTTGCTGTGCTTGATACTATCGTTGCAGCCATTGTGTCAATCCATCTCATTGAAGACCTTCTCCTTTTCCATTGACCCTCTACTTTATCAAGCATGATATCCTTCTCCAGGGACTGGCCTCTTCTGACAACATGACTATAGTAGGTGAGATGAATTCTAGTCATTCTTGCTTCTAAGGAGCATTCTGGCTGTATTTCTTCCAAGACAACTTTGTTTGTTCTTCTGGCAGTCCATGGTATTTTCAATGTTCTTCACAAACACAAAAATTCAAATGCATCAATTTGGTCTTCCTTATTCACTGTCCAACTTTCACATGCATGTGACACTATAGAAAATACTATGGCCTGGGTCTGGCACACCCTAGTTTTAAAGTGAAATCTTTCCTCTTTAACACATTAACAAGGTCATTTGCAGCAGATTTGCCAATGTAATATGTCATCTGATTTCCTGACTGCTGCTTCCATGGGTGTTGACTGTGGATACAAGTAAAATGAGATCCTTAACAACTTCAATCTTTTCTCCATTTATCTTGATGGTGGTTATTGGTCCAATTGTGAGGATTTATGTCTTCTTTCTGTTGCTGTGTAATCCATACTTAAGGATGTAGTCTTTGATCTTCATCAGTAAGGGCTTCAAATCCTCTTCACTTTCAGCAAGCAAGGTTGTGTCATCTGCATATCACAGAGTGTTAATGAGTCTTCCCCCAGTCTTGATGCCATGTTCTTCTTTATATAGTCCAGCTTCTTGGATTATTTGCTCAGCATAAAGATTGAAGAAGTATGGTGAAAGAATACAACCCTGAGCACACCTTTTCTGATTTAAAACTATGCAGTATCCTCTTGTGTTTGAACAACTGCCTTTCAGTCTATCTACAGGTTCCTCATGAGAAAAATTAAGTGTTCTGGAACTCCCAATCTTTGCAATGTTACCCATATTTTTTGTGATCCACAGAGTCGAATAACTTTGTATAGTCAGTCCTAGGGGGAGTGAAATAATATCTCGTTGAGGCTTTGATTTTTATTTCTCTGACTGCTAATGATGTTGTTCCTCTTTTCATGTGTTTGTTAACCATTTAAATGTCTTCTTTGGTAAAATCTCTGTACAAGTCCTTTGCCCATTATATGATTGGGTTATTAGATACTTATTGGAATGGTTTCTGAAGGTATTCTCCCAGTTAGTAGTTTATCTTTTTGCATAAAAAACGTCTTTTGATGAACAAAATTTTAATTTTATGAGGTTGCATTTATTTATTTTCTGTTTGTGCTTTTGTTATTATGTAATCCATTGCTAAAAGCTATGCCTGACTGTATTGCACCTGCATTTTCTTCTATGAATTGTATGGCTTTATTTTTTATTATGATTTGGGTGAAAGTTTACAGAGAAAATTCACTTTCCATACAGCAGCTCACATACACTTTCTCTCATGACATTGACTACAATTTCCCACAATTCAGCAGCTCCCTTTCCACTTCCTCCCCATAGTTACCTCTTCCTTGTGTCCTTTCCTCCCATACACTCCTGCCCCCTGAGCTGTCTCCCTGTGCATACACAGCCCTTCTATTCTCCCATAATTGATCTCTCCAAGGAGTGTATCTACCTAATATAAATTTTCAACTCACTTGTCTGTCTTTTGTTTGACTGGAAGCCACGGGAGTAGGTTCAGTTCCAGACCTGAAGTGCAGCTAGGGGCCATAGTCTCAGTGGTTCCACCAGGCTCTATCAGACCAGCAAATCTGGTCCCCCTTTTTTTCTTTTTACTATTTTTAGTTTTGTTCCACACTGTTCTCCCACTCTGTCCAGGATCTCCTAAATAGATCCCCCTCTGAGTGGTTCACAGTGGTAGCTGGGCACCACCTAGTTCTTATGGTCTCAGAGTTGTACAGGCTGAGGATCACATGGTGTACCAGTCACTTGGACTAATTGTTTCCATGTGTCTTTGGTTTTCTTCATTCTTCTTTGCTCTGGATGAGGAGAGACCCATCGTTGCATATACATGGCCGCTTGCAAGCTTTTAAGACATTCAGTGTAATTATTGACAAGTATGAATTGGTTGCTGTCAATTTGTTATGTGTTTTTTCATGGTGTTCCTGGTTTCTTTGTTCCATATAATTTTCTGTACTGACCTCATTATGTTTATGAATCATGTTATCATTTCCTTTGTTGCAATTGTTTTAGTATTTGCTAAATATTTGTGCTTATCATCTTTTTTATTGTGATGTGAAGGTTTGTCTTTTTTTTTTTGTTGAAGTTATCCTGTGATTTATCATTTTCTCCACAAGTTTAGAGCAGTCCATTCTATCTTGCAACTCTCTTGACTTCCTCACTGTTTTGATTACCTAGTACCGCTCTAACAGAAATACCATAAATGGGATGGCCTTAACAAACAGGAGTTTATTCTTCCAATTTGGAGGCTTTAAGTCTGAGTTCAAAGTGCCAGGCTCTAGGAGCTTGGTGAAACCCCTCAACCTTGGACTTCAGCTATGCCTCCTGCTCCCAGCCCACTGAAGCTAGGCTTTTCTTCACTCAGCTGCTGACTGCTGAGGCTGACAAGCCCAGGGCTGACAAGTAATAATGCACAGTCCTGATGTTACCAAACCATATGGCAGGCCATTAATTCAAGTCCATTAAAAGTCCCAAGATTTGCAGAGCATGGCAGGCTGCTGAACAATGACTCAGCTATATGCAAGGTTCAAGCGTGCCATAAGCTAGAGACCATTTCCAAAGCTGTTTCTTATGTATAGGAGGCAGACCACATCCCTAAAGCAGCTACTCAGCTGCTTGTGGTAGATGCCACCATGGAGTTGACTTCCAGTCTCATCATGGGGAATAATTACCACCAGCTGCCCAGTCACTCAACCAGGCTCAGCCAAGTTGACATACAACCTTAACTATCACAATTCCACCCCTTGTCAACTTGGCATCTGTACAGATCTTCAATTCATAGTATCTGTACAGATCTCCTTCACTGGGGGGCTCTAGTCCCCTATTTCCTCAGTGGTGACCTCACCCCCTTGGCCTAGCAGGCCCTGTTCTTCTCCCTGTTAGGCATGGAAGCCCTGGCCCCTCACTCTTGGGCAGCAGCTATAACTCCATCCCACTTGCTCACATGAACAATCAGCCCCACACTCCAGAACCAAGTTGGTGAAGGTCTGGCTCTTTGAAATCTAGGGGGCTGTGGTGGTTCCACCCCCAAAGGGCATGATCCTACCCTTGAGCCTGAGGCAGCTCTGGTTCCTTCTTCCTTGGTCTCTCCACTTCTGCCAATTAATGCCCAAGGGCAACCCACTCTACTAGGAATCTTCCTGCCCAAAGGACACTTAGCTTTCTTGCTCTGTGGGCTGGCCAAACTTATACTCCATCTCATGCCAATCTCTTCTACCAATTAACACCCAAAGACAACCCACTCCACCAGGGAACCACCTACTCAATGGCATCCAGCTTTCTCCTCTGTGGGCTGGTAAGGCTGTTGCTATATCATGCCAGTCTCTCTCTACTACTGCTGTCTTTCATGCTGGTCTCTGCCAGTGTCTCTCTGCCAGTCTCTGGTTCTCTAGAGAAGCAAAACCAGTAAAACTTATATATATAGAGAGAGAAAGAGAAATTTATCTTAAGAAAATGGCTCACACACTTACAGAAGCTAGCAAGTCCCAAGTTCTTGGATCCAACATCAAGCTGGAGACTTTTCCCAACTCACACAGCTGCAGGGGCTGATGAGCTCAAGGTTGGCAGGCAGTATACTGGCTGTTGACTCCAGCGAATGATGAATCCAAGATCTCCAAGCCGATTGGTGGATTGTTCACTCATGGACAGTTGTAGGCAGCACAACAGGATCCTGATCCACAGAAGAGTGTCTCTTTTTTCCCAGGATGTCCATAAATATATTGGAAGCAGGCACACCCTTAGGGAAACTCCTTTTCAATGGATTGGCTGCTCAAAAGATATTCATCCAATCTCATCATGGGAATAACTCACATCACAACTGCTTAAACCACTCAGAATTGTGGTCCAGCCAAGTTGACACACAACTCCAACTATCACACTCACCATTTAGAAGTT
>NW_006922651.1:188003-188612 GCF_000298275.1 Orycteropus afer afer
ACAGAAGTAGATTGCCCCATCTTCCTTCCAAGGAGTGGCTGGTGGGTTTGAACTGCCAGCCTTCTGGTTAGCAGTCAAGTGCCTTAGCCACCATGCTACCAGAGCTCCCACAATATCTAGAGAGGGGGCAATAAGAGAAAAGATTAAGAGTAGGATAATAATGAAGAAAAAATGTGAAAAATGCAAAAAGAAAAACAAGGAATGAGGATACACATGAGAAAGAAAAAAAATGGGAACCAGGAACAGGGAAGAGAGAGAAAGCTGAAAACTAGAACCTGGGAAGGAAAGAACAAATAATAATAATAATAAAGGATGGAATAATAACAATAATTTTAAAAGACAAAAACTAACTAAAAAAAATTCTGAGCAGGGCAAGGCACTCAGGGTCCATTGGAGCACACAGACTAGGATGGAATTCCTGCTGGCCCAGAAAGTGGCCGGGAGTGAGAGATGGCTACTCCTCCATTCACCAAGAGGGTGTGGTGTATAAGAATAACAAGGGCATACACCAGCAAAGAGATTGCCGAAAAAGAAATAAGGAAATCAATACCATTCTCAATAGCTACCAAAAAAAATAAAATACTTGGGAATAAATCTTACCAGGGACAC
>NW_006922651.1:216239-218460 GCF_000298275.1 Orycteropus afer afer
TAAATAAAATAAAATAAAATAATTCAACCAGGAACAGGGAAAAGGAAAAAAGCTGAAAACTAGGACCTGGGAGGGGAAGAATAAGATTAATAGTAAAAAGGACAAAAGTAGTAATAATAATAGTTGTTTTAAAACAGATAAATACAAGCAAACTAATCACCAGAAAAAAGAAAGGGAAAAAGAAAAGAAAAATCGGTGGAGGACAGGGCAAGGCACCCAGGCTCCGTCTGAGCACACAGACTGTGATGGAGTTCCTGTAGTGCCAGAAGGTGGGTGGGAGTGGGGGATGGCCACATCTCCATTCACCAAGCAGGTATGGGGTATAAGAGTAACAAGAGGAATGTCACACCTTTTCAATCTTCCAGGTCTGGAGTTTCCTTGGGGTTGCTGGAAAGCCGAACCTCTTCTTAAGCCCCTGGAATCTCAGAGAGCGCTGTCTCTTTAAATATTCAAAATAGTCAAGCTGCTTGTAGCATTCAAAATGGCGGCACCCTCTGGACCGGCAAAAGTCCACAGCTCAGCCCGCCTTTCTCTTCACTTTCTCCATTTATTCCCCAGCCACCGTGCACAGTCCTCCGTGCAGTTCCTAGCTAGCAGGGCTGATTTTTATGTTAATTCTTAGGTCCTACCACCACTCGAGAATCTCCAAGCTGTCTGTGCCGTCAGGATCGCTCAGGATCGATGCCAGACCGCAGCTCCGTCTGTCTCCTTTTTTGGTATATTCATGCAAATTCTTCTGCTAGTTGGGGTTTAGTCCACTTCTATATCCTTCCCTTCAAGGCTCAGGGGTCCAAGATTATCTTCTGTGTCTGTATTTATTGGTTTCCCTTTTCTTTGTTGAAGAGGGTCTGTGAAGTCTTTCTGCCTAGTCTGCCATCTTCATCTTCTGCATTTCTAACTGGTGTTTTTGTATGAGTTCTGATTGTGCATTAATCTTAATATTTTGTTCTTGAATGATTTTCCTGAGTTCTTCCAGGGAACTATCTGTGTTCTCCTTGTTTCTGTTGGGGTTTCCTTAGACTCTTGTATAGCTCTATAAATGTATCTTTTAAATTCCTTCTCAGATAATTCTATTGCCTCATCTTCCTCTACGTATAATGAAACCTTTGTTTGTAGAGTTGCTTCTAATGTCTTTTCCTTTAGTATTATTATTATTATTTTTAATTCCAGGTTGCCTGTTGTTTCCTAGATATTTTGAGGTTGTCTTTAACTGTTGGTTACGTATTGATTTGTTTTGTCTTGGTTTTATGGTTTAATATTATGAAAAGGTGAAGCTGGTGTGTTTTATTTTATTTAGTTATTAATTCAGGTATGCTGGGTCTCTCTGCAGTTTTCTTTCCAATGGTGAAATCACTGTGTGGAATGTGGATATGGGTTTCTGTCTGTCATAAAGCAGGTTTATTGCTGGTCCAATAGAGCCTGGTGGAACCACTGAGACTATGGCCCATAGTTGCCCTTCAGATCTGGAATTGAACCCACATGTGTGGTTTCCAGCCAAACAAAAGACAGGCATATGAGTTGAACATTTACCTCAAATAGATACACTCCTGAGAGAGAACAATCATGGGAGAAAGAAGGGCTGCTTATGCACAGAGAGACAGCTCAGGGGGCAGGAGTGCATGGAGGGATGGACATAGGGAAGAGGTAATTATGGGGAGGAAGTGGGAGGGGAGCTGTTACATTATGGTAAACTGTGGTCAATGTTATGAGACAAAGTATATGTGAACCGCTGTATGGAAAGTAAATTTTCTTTGTAAACCTTCACCCAAATCACAATTTTTTAAAAAATAATAAATAAATAAAAGCATGTTTAGAGTTCAAACTGGAAAGTTTTATGTTGGCTGAATGTGGTTTCTTCTATTGCATGAGTGAAGTTATTAGTGGAGAAGGAGGGAGCGGAAAATGGAAAGCTTGCTGTTGCTAGCGGAAGTTTCTAGGTCTTTGAGCAGGTTGCTGATGATGATATCATACTGTTATTTACAGGCCCACAGTTCAATTTTAGTGAAGATTTCAGTAGTTAGGGGGTCACCACTTTCTGCCAGGCTCAGACACACACAAAAACCCCTCTCCTGAGGCCCCTTGGCGCCAAAAAGCCACCTCAAGGCAACTTCTCAGCTCCATATCCACCACCTGGGAGCTCTGGTAGCATAGTGGCTAAGACACTTGCCTGCTAACCAGATGGCTGGCAGTTCAAACCCACCAGCCACTCCTCGGAAGGAAG
>NW_006922651.1:219000-223702 GCF_000298275.1 Orycteropus afer afer
GGGTAGTGTGTACCTAGGTGCACCTATCAGCAAGGCTAAAAGATCTTTGTAACACTTGATCAAGCAGGGCAGAAGCCAGTTAGAAAGGCCAAGAGCCAAAGAGAGGCATGCCTTTGGGCATAGCCCAGGGGAGGCTGTCCTGATTGAAGAATTGTATTCTGAGCAGTCCTGAACCTGAATTGTAAACTGTAACTCCCCTAATAAGCCCCATAATTGTCAGTATTGTCTGTGAGTTCTGTGTGACCATTGCAAATAATTATCCAACCCAGCAGAAAAGTAGGGCTTGTCCTGAGAGGGACAGTTAGTGTCAGAATTGGTAAAATGTTTGGAAGATGGTGGTGTGTCTGACTTCCTCCTTATAAGAATAAGTTTTGTGCTGTTGCTGTTGATCCTTCTTTCTCCTTCTCATGAAGTTAGAGGTGGCCAGGGGATGCTGACCCTTGCCCTTTGTGCATTCACCAACACCACAGTCAGATGCATCAACTCTTCATAGATCTTCGATATTCATTATCCAGCTTTCACATGCATATGAGGCTATTGAAAATACTATAGCTTGGGCTAGGTGCACCTTAGTCTTCAAAGTGACATCTTTCCTCTTTAACACTTTAAAGAGGTCATTTGCAGCAGATTTTCCCAGTGCAATAGTTGTCTGATTTCTTGACTGCTACTTCCATGGGCATTGATTGTGGATCCAAGTAAAGTGAAATCCTTGACAACTTCAATCTTTTCTCCATTTTTCATCTGGGACCTAGACAGTAGTTTATGTATTAGTTCATTTTTCAAGCTTTGGTATGCTGTGTTAGACTTATCTATTGTGTGACAATCTTACTACAAACTTAATGGCTTAAAAACACACATTATCTCAGTTTATTTTAAATTTATTGAGGTGTGTTATCACAAAACATATATCCCAGGATGTAGTGTGTCTTATAAATTTTCATGTTCACATGGAAAAAAGATATTCTACTCTTTTTAAGTGGTGTGTTCTTTAAATATTATGAGGTTAAATTAATTGATAGAGTTGTTCATGATCCTTAATGAATTTCTGTCTCTGTTCTAATAATTAATGAGATAGGGGTATTGAAACTTCTGACTATAATTGTAGATTGGTCTGTTTCTCCTTGCAGTATGTATTTTGAAGGTCTATTATTAGGTGCATAACTGTTTAGGATTTATCTTTACTCTTCAGGAATTGACCATTTATCCTTAGGTAATGCCCTCTATATTTCTGGTAATGTAGTTTCCTTTGAAATCTACATTGTCTGATATTGATATACCCTTTTCAGTTTTCTTCTGATTAGTGTTAGCACACTATACCTATTTCCATCTTTTTGCTTTAAACATATTTGTGTCTTTATATTTAAGTGCATTTCTTACAGGCTGTATATAGTTGAGTCTAGCTATTACAGCAGCACTAGAGAAGCGAAACAGAATTTGGTACCAAGAGTGGGGTGCTGCTGTAACAGAAAATACCACAAGTGGGTGACTTTAACAAACAGGGATTTATTCTCTTACAGTTTAGGAGGCTAGAATACTGAGTTCAAAGTCCTTCAGCTCTGTCTTTTGTTCCTGGCCCACTGGAGCTACAGGCATATTTTAACTCAGGCAGCTGCTAGCTACTGAGGCTGACCAACCCACAGTTGACAAGTAAAATGGCACAGTCCCAAGATTAGCAAGCAACATGGCAGGCCACTAGTTCAAGTCCAGAAACAGTCCCAAGACTGGCAGGCAACATAGCAAGCCACCAATGACTTGACCAGATATGCAGGATCCAGATGTGTCAAGAAGCTTGAGACCTTTCACAAAGTGTCTCCTTATTTATTGGAAGCAGGCCACATCCTGAAGGCTGCTCACAGCAGATTCCACCATGGAGACGATTACACCACATTCAATCACATCATGGATGTATGGTCAGTGACTCCAAAATGGTCTCAAACCCCATCTCATTTAGCTGCACTTTTAAGAAACTGCTAGCCATTCCCCTCTCCTTGCCCGTCATGTTTCAATCACCTCCTCCTTGTTAGGGATTAACCTGTTCTTTAACTAACCCAGGGCAATTAAAGCCCTAAACCAGCAGTGTCTTATCAATGCAAATACATGTGGTTCTGTGGACTGGCCACCACTGAGACTGGAAACTGGTCACCATAGCCTTCAAGTCCTGGTCACGTAGACCCTATCCTTAATCCTCCAGACTCAGGTATATATATTCCCAAAAGATGAGTGGGTTTTTGCAGATATTCTTGGATCCATTACAGCCCAGCTGCCCACTAGATCAGAAACTTCTAACAAGTTGTGTAAGCCAGTGTCTACCTTTAATCTATCACTTTGTAAACAGATTCTCTCTCCCTCTCTCTTGGTTTTGTTTTTTTCTCTCTTCTTATTAATAAAACTCATGCTGGCAATGGGACCCCCTGACAGATTCTTCAGTTTCTCCAAATTCATCCAAAACAAAATTACAAACCCTTAGGAAATTCCTGGGACAATGGGGAATAATGACTTCCAGGTGCCCAGCCACTCAAAACTATGGCCCAGCCAAGTTGACACTCAACTTTAACTACCACAATACCCATGACCATGTATAAGTTTGGCAGACAATATTTCTACAAACATGTTTGTATGTGCCGTAGCAATGTCCACATATATAATAAAGCTAATGGGACAAAGTTATGATAACTTCTTAGCCACAGCCATACACCCTGAATGAGTGAGTCACTGGGCTCACAGGCTCAGAACCATGGTCACTGTGGACATCAAGCTCAATTGGCATAACATGCTACATAAAAACATTATTCTACATCCTACTTTCTTGAATAGAAAATGGGGTCTTTAAAGCTTGTGAGTGGCCATCTAAGTCCCAACAATTGGTCTTTCCTCATTTGGAGCAAAGAAGAATGAAGAAAACAAAAGATGCATGGAAACAATTAGTCCAAGGGACTAGTAGACCAAGCGAACCTCAGGCTGCGTGACCCTGAGACCAGAAGAATTAGATGTTGCCTGGCTACCACTGTCAACCACTCAGAAAGAGATCAGTGTAGGAGATCCTGCACAGAGTAGGAGAAAAATGTGGAACAAAACTCAAAATCATAAAAAAAAAAAGTTAGGCTTTCTTGTCTGATAGAAGTTGGTGAAACCCCCAAGACCGTGGCCCCTAGTCACCCTTTGGGCCTGGAATTGAACTCAACTTCTGTGGCTTCCAGCCAAACAATAGACTTATATGCCTATATAAGGTGAACATTTACACCAGGTAGGTACACTCCTTAGAACAATCAACCATAGGAAATCAGATGGGCAGTATTTGCACAGGAAGATAGATCAGAGGGCAAGAATGCATAAGAAAGGAGGACACAGGGAAAAGGAAATCACAGGGAGGAAGTGAGAAGACAATTGTTACATTATGGAGACTGTAATCAATGTTGAAATAAACTGTGTATGAATTGTTGTATGGAAAATGAATTTGCTCTGTAAACTCGCCCAAATCACAATTAAGGAAAAAAACAAAAGGCTGCATTTTCTCACCAATAAACAATCCACAGCTCCATTTGTCTTCTTATTGGTTGTTCTCATTCAGTTTCTTCTATTAGTTGGCATTTAATCCACTTCTTTATCCTTCCATTTGAAGCTCAGGGTTCCCAGATTATCCTCAGTATCTGTTTCAATTGGGTTTTCATCTCTTTGTTGTAGAGAGTCTGGGTAGTTTGCCTATTCCACTATCTTGCTGGAAATCCTGTTTCTTGAGGTTTCAATTGATGTATATGGAGATCTGTGTTTAGTCTATGAGATGTCCAAAATCTGTGGGTCAGTGATTCAAGTTTTGAATTTGAGGTATTTGGCACCCTGTGTTCAGGTTGTGAAGTCTCCAAACTCCTCAAGAGTCTGCACAAAAAGTTCAGAGTCTGAGGTATTTGGGAGTCTGTGCTCATGTTGTGAGTTTTCTGACTCTTTAAGGTTATTGTTCTATGGATTGAGTCTTGTATTTGGGGGTCTATTTTTAGAGTGTAAGGTCTTTGACCTCTTTCAGAGTTTGTGTCCTAAGATTTGAGTTTGATGTATGTGATAGTTAAGGTCATGTGTCAACTTGACTGGGCTATGATTCTCAGTAGTTTGGCAGTTATGATGTAGTCACCCACCATGATGAGATCTGATATAATGCAATCACTTTCATGATAAGATCTTCTATGAACAGCCATTCAGTTGAAAGAGAGTTTCCTTAGGGGTATGGCCTGCCCCTCTGATGGTTCAAACTCACCAGCCACTCCTGGGAAGGAAGGTTGGGTAATCTACTTCCATAGAGATACCACCTCAGAAACCCAAGGAGGAGTCACTATGTGTTGGGTCTGACTTGATGGCATATAACAACAACAACAACAAAAAAATGGCCTGCTCCCAATATATATGGACATTCTGGCTAAACTCTCTGGCTTTTTGCTCAATCTGGATCATCCATCTGGCTTATCATCATCTGATTTCTGGTTCTTTGGACCTGAGTCAGTGGCCTATCATATTGCCTTCCAATCTTGGGATTCATTAGCCTAGTACCTTATCTGCCAGTCTTGGCTTCATTAGCCTCTGCAGCTTATAAGCCAGTAGCTTGCCATCTGACCTGCCAATCTTGGGTTTGCCAGCCCCTACAGCTATGTGAAGGGAGCTCTGATGGTGCAGTGCCTAAGGTACTTGACTGGTAACCAGAAGGCTGGAGGCTCAA
>NW_006922651.1:224550-225994 GCF_000298275.1 Orycteropus afer afer
CTTCCGTAGTGATACTGCCTCGAAAACCCAAGGAGGGGTCGCTATGAGTCGGGGCCGACTCGACGGCACATAACAACAACAACAACAAGCCTCCAAAACTGTAAGAGAATAAACTCTTGCTTGTTAAAGTTACCCGTTGTGGTATTTTCTGTTAGAGCAGCATGAAGTAACCAAAATACTGTCTATGTATAGAATATGAAGTCTCTGACTTCTTTGAGGGTCTGGTTCCAAGATTTGAATCAGTAGTATTTGGCTCAAAGTATGAAGTATTTGAATTCTTTTAGGGGCTTTTGTCTGATGTTTGGATTGGAGGCATTTAGAGTCTGTTATCAGAGAGTGAGAGGTGTGTGAATTTATTGTCTGTGCTCCAAGGTGTGAATCTGAAATATTTTGGAGTCTGTATTCAGTGTGAGGTCTCTGAACTCTTTGAGCATGATTATCTCAAGTTTTGATTCTAATATTGGACTGTAGGTTCAGGGTTTGAATTCTGAAAACACTTTGATGATACGTTTCTAGGTCAGAGTCTCAGGTAATGGAGGGTCTGTGTTCAGTGCACTAGGTCTCTGATACTGATATCATTAAGTATGTCTTTGTCAAGGTTTTAGTCTGGACAAAGTGTTGGGTGTCTGCGTTCAGGGTGTGAGGTCTCTGAGCACTTTGAGGATCTGTGTCCCATGTTTTGAATTTGAAGCAATTGGGAATGTGATTTCAGGGTGAGAGGTTTCTGAACTTTTAGGATGTCTGCATTAAACATTTTACTCTGAGGTATTTGGAGTATTTATTCAGGATGTGAGGTCTCTGGTTTGTTTCATAGGTTGTTTCAAGGTTTGAATCAGTTATTGAGTGTCAGTGTTTAAGATGGGAGGTACTTGAAATTTTATGGGATGTTTTCAAAGGTTAGGTCTAAGACATTTGGCTATCAGGGTTCAGTATGCACGGTCTCTGACCATTTAGAGGGTATGTATCCCAGGGTCTGGATGTGTAGTATTTAGGGTCTGTATTGATAAGGAGTCCCTACTATCCAAAAGTTGGTGCTTTGAATCCACCCAGAGGCACTTCAGAAGAAATTCCTGGCAATCTACTCCAAAATATCACAGCCATTGGAAACCCTATGAAGCAGTTCTACTGTGAAACACACAGGATTACCATGAGTTAGAATCGGCTTGACAGCAATTGGTTTTGGTATTTTTGGTTATTCAGGGTGGGAGGTCTCTGAAATCTTTGAGTGTCTGTATTCTAAGTTTAAATCCAAGGTATCTATGGTTCTTTCTTTCTTTTCTCTCTCTCTTTTTAAAATTCTGATTTGGGTGAAGATTTACAGAGCAAATTCACTTTCCATGCAGCGTTCACAAACACTTTGTCTCATGATATTGACCACAATTTACCACAATGCAACAGCTCCCCTCCCACTTCCTCCCCATAGTTACCTCTTCCCAGTGTCCAT
>NW_006922651.1:226195-227627 GCF_000298275.1 Orycteropus afer afer
AAGCAGCCCTTCTTTCTCCCATGATTGTTCTCTCCAAGAAGTGTATCTACCTCAGGTAAATGTTCAACTCATATGCCTATCTTTTGTTTGGCTGGAAACCACAGGTGTGGGTTCAACTCAAGACCTGAAGGGGCAGCTAGGGGCCATAGTCTCAGTGGTTTCACGAGGCTCTATGGGACCAGCAAACCTGGTCCGCCCTTTTTTTTCCCGAGCTATCTATATTTCTAATTAAGGATAATTGTCTATTCTCTTTGAGAGTCTTCCTTCAGTGTCTTTGTCTGAAGTATTTTGGGATATGTTCAGAACTTGAGGTCTCTGAACTCATTGAAGGTCTTTTATCAAGGTTTTAGTTGGAAGTTTGAAGTCAGTGATTGTTTTGGTTACCTTGTGCCACTCTGACAGGAATATACCACAAATGGGATGGCTTGAACCAACAGGAGTTTATTCTCTTACAATTTGGAGGTGTTAAGTCAGAGTTCAAAGTGCCAGGCTCTAGGGGCTGGGTGAAAGCCCCTCAACATTTGGCTTCAGCTCTGTCTCCTCCTCCTGACCCACTGAAGCTGGAGGCTTTTCTTCACTCAGACAGCTGCTGGGTGCTAAGACTGACAAATTCAAGGTTGACAAGTGAAAAGGCACAGTCCCAATGTTACCAAACCACACGGCAGGCTGTTAATTCAAGTCCATTCAAAGTCCCAAGCTCAGCAGAGCTTGGCAGGCTGCTGAACAACAACATGCCTACATGCAGGGTTCAAGCATGCCATAAGCTAGAGACCATTCCCAAAGGTACTTCTTATATATGGGAAACAGACCGCATCCCTAAAGCAATTACTCAGCTGCTTGTGGTAGATCCCACCATGAAACTGATTGCCAGTCTTGTCATGGGGAATAACTACCACCAGCTGCCCAGCCACTCAACCAGGCCCAGCCATGTTGACACACAAACTACCACAGTATTCAAAGTGTGTGGTGTTTGATATCTTTGAACACCTGTGTCCTGTTTTTTGCTTATGAGTTATTTAGTGTCTAAATTCAGCATGTGAAGTTCTTAATATTTTTTTAGGTTCTGTGTCACAAGGGTTGGTTATGAGGTATTTGGGAGTCTATGTTTATACTGAGATATCTCTGAATTCTTTTTGAAGTTATTATTGTTGAGGTGAAATTCACATAACATGCAATTAACAATTTGAAAGTGTACAATTGAGTGGCATTTAGTATATTTACAATGTTGAGCATCCATCTCCTCTCTGTAGTTCAAAAAAACCTTTCATCACACCAGAAAAACACATCTTACATTAAGTAATCTCTACCCATTCCCTCTTCCCCATTCCCCTGATAACTACTAATCTGATTTCTGCCATTATGGATTTGGCTATTCTGTATATATCATATAAAGAGAATGATACTTTTGTTTTGAAGTTCATCAAAGTTGTAG
>NW_006922651.1:228842-231557 GCF_000298275.1 Orycteropus afer afer
ATTTTATTGTTCTTTGGGTGCAAATTTACAGAGCAAAATTTGTTTTATGTTCAACAGTTTGTGCACATTTGATTTCACTCCCCAATTACCGTCCATGACCATAACAAACTTTCCTCCCCTCCCGTCCCTGTGACTACCCCTTCCCTGTGCCTTTCTTAACTGTGCACTTCTGTCTGTCCAGTTTTCCTTCTAAGTGAATGCTGCCCCTCTGGTGCCCTGTGGCTGATTGCTCCAAGGGATGCATCTCCCTAGAGTAGGTGGGTGCATTGCCTTGGGGTAGGTGTTTTGCATGTAGGTCTTTCTGCTTGTGGGCTGAGAGCCAATCCATAAGAGTGAGTCCAATCCCAGGCCCAAAGGGTGACTTGGGACCATAGTCTTGGGGGTTCCACCAAACTCTATCTGACCAGTAATTCTGGTCAATTCTGTGTTTTTTGGATTTTTTATTTTAAGAATTTGTTTTACATTCAACATTACATGTACATTTAGTTTCACTCCCCATTTACCATGCCCAACCCTAACCCAGTCTCCTCCCCTCCCTACCCAGTAACCCCCCCCCCCGTGCCCCTCATAGTTATGCACTCCTGTGTGTCCTGCATTTCCTACATGTGAATGTTGCCACTCTGGTGCCCCGTGATCAATTGCTCCAAGGGATGCATTTCCGTAGAGGATGTGGGTGTGTCACCATGGGTTGAGTGGTCTGCATGTACATCTTGTTTACTATTGGGCTGAGAGCCAGACCCTAGGAGTGAGCTTTATTCCAGGCCCAGAATATATCCCAGGACCATAGTATTGGGGGTCTCACCAGACTCCATCCGACCAGTAATTCTGGTCATTCTTGAGTGTTTGGATTTTGTTCCACATTTTTCCTCCCACTCCATCCAGGATCTCCAGATTTGATCCTTTCCTGAGTGGTTGGCACTGGTAGCCAGGCACAATCCAGTTCTGGTCTCAAGGGCCATTGTATCCTAGGGCTGATTGCTTCCAAATGTCCTTATTTTTTTGCACTATTCTTCGCTTCCAATGCTAGGAGACCATTAGCTGCATCTTAGATGGCTGCTTGAAAGCTTTTAAGACCCCAGCAGCTACTCACCAGTGTAAGGTGAGGAACAAGGCTTTCAAGTATTTTGTTGTGCCAATTGAGTCTGGTGTCCCACAGTACTGTGGTCCTGAGTCAGTAGATCTGTTGGATCTCTCTCCCACATTGTCTGGCTGTCTGTGAGGGATTACTCTATGTCTGTCTTCTCTTGTTTCTATAAGGATTGGAGGTATTTTGTATCACTGGTATCTGTGCAAGATTAGCCTGCACTGAATCTATCCTTGATCTAGAGTTCACTAACTCCTATCTGATGTTCTCAGATGTTTATGTGTTTATCTGTAGCTTGGTGTTTGGTGTTAACAGTAATCATTATTGTGGATATACTGGTTGGTATTAGCATCTGTCATCTATATATTATGTGCACAATTCGGTGTCTTCCCTTTTCCTAATGTATCATGGTGGTCCTGGACTCTTTCTATACCATCCCTCCCCTTACCCATGCCAGTGTGTGATCCCCAAGTAGTCCTAAATTAATCCTTCCCCTTCCCTCCCCACCCTGATAATCTACAAAGTGAGTTCCCTTTCTCAAGCAAACCCATCTTTGCCTTTTTACAGCGATGGGCTCATATATTACTTGCCCTTCTGCAATTGCCTTATTTCACTCAGCATAATGTTCTTCAGGCTCATCCACATTCTGAGATGATTTGCATATCCTCCATTGTTCTTTAATGTAGCATAGTATTTCATTGTTTGAGTGTACCATAATTTTGTTATCCATTCATCTGTTGATGGGCATTTAGGTTGTTTCCATCTCTTTCCTATAGTGAATTGTTCTGCGATGAACATAAGTGTGCATATGTCTGTTTGTCCACTGCCTCTCACCTCTTTAGGATATATTCCTAGTAATGGAATTGCTGCGTCAAATGGTATTTCTATTTTCAGTTTTTTAAGGAAATGCCATACCATTTGCCACAATGGTTGTACCATTTTACTATCCCACCAGAAGTACACAAGGATTCCAATTTCTCCACAACTTCACCAGCATTTGTTATTTTCTGACCTGTTGAACTTTGCTATTATTTCTGGGGTGAGATGATATCTCATTGCTGTTTCGATTTGCATATCTCTAATGACTAATGCCTAAGGCACTTGACTGCTCACCAAAGGCTGGTGGTTCAAACCCACCAGACACTCCTCAGAAGGAAGGTTGGGCCATCCTACTCCCGTAGTGATACTGCCTCAGAAACCCAAGGAGGGGTCGCTATGAGTCGGGGCTGACTCGATGGCAAACACAACAACAACAACAATGACTAATGACTAAGCCCCATAGAGCCAAGAAAGTGAGGGAGGAGGAGTGGCCTCGGGGACCTCAGGAGCAGCAGCATATCCGGGTAAAAAGGGGTGGAAGGCAAGGCAGACCTCAAGCCCCCTAGAGCCAGGAAAAGGAGGGAGCAGCCAGGGCCACAAGTGGCAGGTTCTAGGTAGGAATTAGGTAAGGGGAGGGCAAAGAAGTTACCAACAGCTAAGGGAGACAAATTTGTCTGTCAGTTTGTCATCCTGTGAGGCTTGTACATTGCTGTGAGGCTTGAGGCTGTGCCACTGGTGTTTCAGACACCAGCAGAGTTGCACATGGTACACAGGTTTCAATGCAGCTTTCAGACTAAGACAGACTAGGAAGA
>NW_006922651.1:232107-232691 GCF_000298275.1 Orycteropus afer afer
ACCCGTTAATATGACTATTATTCAAATTTATGCACCAAACACCAAAACCAAAGATGAGGAAACTGAAGATTTTTACCAACTTCTGCAGTCTGAAATTTACTGAACATACAATCAGTGTTGCTTATCACTGATGATTGGAATGCAAAAGTTGGAAACAAAGAAGAATTACCAGTTGTTAGAAAATTTAGCCTTGGTGACAGAAATAACACTGGAGATCACATGATAGAATTTTGCAAGACCAATGATTTATTCATTCCAAATACCTTTTTTCAACAAGACAAATGGTGGCTATACATGTGGACTTTGCCAGATGGAGTACACAGGAATCAGATTGAATATATCTGTGGCAAGAGGTGATGGAAAAGCTCAAGATCTTCAGCCAAAACAAGGACAGGATCTGATTGTGGAACAGACCATCAACTGCTCATATGCAAGTTCAACTTGAAGTTGGAAACAATTAAAACAAGTTCTCAAGAGCCAAAATATGACCTTGAATATACCCCTCCTGAATTTAGAGACCATCTAAAGAATAGATTTGATGCATTGAACACCAATGACCAAAAACCAGAAGAATTGTGGGATGA
>NW_006922651.1:233646-234869 GCF_000298275.1 Orycteropus afer afer
GTGTGGATCATAACAAATTGTGGACAACATTGAGAAGAATGGGAATTCCAGAACACTTAATTATACTCATAAGGAACCAGTACATAGACCAGGAGGCTGTCATTCAAATAGAAAAAGGGAACACTGCATGGTTTAAAATCAAGAAGGGAGTGTGTCAGGGTTGTATCCTTTCACCATACTTATTTAGTCTGCATGCTGAGCAAATAATCCAAGAGGCTGGACTATATGAAGAAGAATGTGGCATCAGGATTGGAGAAAGAATAATTAACAACCTGCAATATGCTGACCACACAACTTTGCTTGCTGAAAGTGAGGATGGCTTGAAGTACTTACTGATAAAGATTGAAGAATACAGTCTGCAGTATGGATTGCAGTTCAATATGAAGTAAACAAAAATCCTCACAAATAGATCTATAAGCAGCATTACAATAAATGGAGAAAAGATTGAAATTGTCGAAGACTTCACATTGCTTGCTTCTACAGTCGACACCAATGGAAGCAGCAGTCAGGACATCAGACAATGTATAGCACTGGGCAAATTGGCTGCAAAGGACCTCTTTCAAGTGCTGAAGAGCAAAGATATCTCCTTGAGGACTAAGGTGGACCTGACACAAGCCATGTGTGTTAGAGTGGGAATGTGTCAGGTTGGGTTCCCTAGAGAAACAAAAACCAGCAAAGCTTATATATGTATATGAGAGAAAAATTTATCTTAGGAAAATGGCTCACAAACGTATAGAAGCCAGCAAGTCCCCTGGAGCAAACGTCAGGCTGGAGGCTTTTCTTAGCTTCTGCAACTGCAGAGGGGCTGAGAATCTCAATGCTGGCAGGCAGTACACTGGCTATTGACTCCAACGAATGACGAATCCGAAATCTCCAGGCCGAACGGTGGACTGTTCACTCACGGACAGTTGTAAGCAGCACACCAGAATCCCATTCCACAGAATAATGTCTCTCTTCCCAGGATGTCACAGGATATCCTGGACACAGGCCACACCCCTAGGGAAACTCCCCTTGACAGATTGGCCACTCAAAACACAGTCATCCGCTCCCATCATGAGAACGACCACACAGAACTGGGGTCCAGCCAAGTTGACACACAGCTCCAACTATCACAGTCGACCCCTTGTCAACTTGGCAGTTGTACACATCTTCTTAACCATATATAATCTCTAAATAAGGACGATTATAAAGTCATATTTGTGCCTAACATGATACGCTAACAC
>NW_006922651.1:235739-236709 GCF_000298275.1 Orycteropus afer afer
CCAACCCAATGTCCCCTTGGTAATCAGGATCTATCACATTAGATAGCACAGTAATGCCCTTCTTTGTCTGTTGATCCAGAAGAACGAGGAAGCCAAAGTGGCCGGGTGGCATTCTTAATTTCCAGGTCAATGCAATCAGTATTGTGTCTCCAGGTGGGAGTGTTCCTCCCTTTGAGACTAAGATCTCCAGACCTGCATAGCATAGGGTAGCAGGGGCAGGAAGCAAAAATTTTTTGAGTGGGTCACTCTGGGTAATAGTGAGTGGTACCACTCCTGTTTCCACCCTTTGGTCCCTGGACCTGTGAATCCTGGCTATTGGAGAAACAGAATCATATATTGGATGCTGGTTTAGAGCATATACAGCCTCCTGGAGAACATTGCACCAACACTTCAAGGTATTGCCACCTAGCTGGCACCGTATTTGTGTTTTTAGGAGGCCATTCCATCGTTCTATCAAACCAGCTGCTTCAGGATGGTGGGGAACATGGTAAGACCAGTGAATTCCATGAGCATAAGCCCATTGCTGCACTTCACGTGCTGTGAAATGAGTCCCTTGATCCAAAGCAATGCTGTATGGGATGCCATGACAGTCGATAAGGCATTCTGTAAGTGCATAGATGGTAGTTTTAGCAGAAGCATTGTGTTCAGGGAAGGCAAATCCATATCCAGAATAAGTATCTATTCCAGTAAGAACAAAACGCTGTCCTTTCCATGATGAAAGTAGTCCAATGTAATCAACATGCCACCAGGTTGCTGGCTGATCATCCTAAGGAATGGTTCCATATCACGGACTCAGTGTTTGTCTCTGCTATTGGCAGATTGAGCACTCAGCAGTGGCAGTAGCCAAATCAGCCTTGGTAAGTGGTAAGCCAAATCAGTCCATGTTGCTGAGCCCATGCATAACCTCCATCCCTGCCACCATGGCCACTTTGTTCATGAGCCCATTGAGCAATGACAGGAGTAGCTGGGG
>NW_006922651.1:239359-239857 GCF_000298275.1 Orycteropus afer afer
CATAATCCATGCCTCAGTAAGCCAACCAAATAAACTATTAGATCCTTTCCTAACCTCTCGAGCTGAGATATTAAATGAAGAATCCGTACTTAGTGGGCCTAAATCAGTAAACTCAGACTGATCCAATCTTACATTCCTTGCACCATTATCCCACACTCTCAGTAGCCATTCCTGTACATATTCTCCAGGTTTCTGTGTATACGTGTTAGCAAAATCAAGTAAGTCTTTTCAGGTATAGCGTATCACCTCCTCAGTCACACTTTCTATTTCACCTCTTGGGGCCCTCTTGGACTTGACTTTAGTTATGGATCTCGTAAAAACAGTGGGTGGTTGAGGCAGTTCTTGAGAGCATTCAGGTAATGTCTTCCATGTCCTCTGCCTCAAACAATGACCCAGCAGGACTGGTTTGGCTAGTCCCATCAAACTGAGGGGGAAGGGATAATGGTTTTACAGTAATCCGTTCAGATGGGAGGGATTCAACAGAATTTACAGGCTCCA
>NW_006922651.1:241949-243170 GCF_000298275.1 Orycteropus afer afer
CACAGAAGAATGTCTCTCTTCCCAGGATGTCCCAGAATACCCTGGAAGCAGGCCACACCCCTAGGGAAACTCCCCTTGACAGATTGGCCACTCAGAACACAGTCATCTGATCCCATCCTGGGAACAACCACACAGAACTGGGGTCCAGCCAAGTTGACACACAGCTCCAACTATCACACCATGGTATTTTCAATTGCCTCATATGCATGTGAGAACTGGACAGTGAATAAGGAAGACCGAAGAAGAATTGATGCTTTTGAGCTGTGGTGTTGGCAAAGAATGCTGAAAGTATTGTGGACTTCTAAAGGAACTAACAGGTCTATCCTGGAGGAAGTGCAGTCAGAATTCTCCTTGGAGGAGAGAATGGCCAGACTTTGTCTGACATACTTTGGTCATGTTGTCAGAAGGGACCATTCCCTGGAGAATGATGTCATGCTTGGTAAGGTGGAGGGTCAACGAAAGAGGGAGAGGCCCTTAACGTGATGAATTGACACAGTGGAAGCAGCGACAGGCTCAAGTATAGCAAGAATTGTGGAGCTGGCTCAGGACCAGGCTATGTTTCTTTCTGCTGTGATAGGGTCGCTATGGGTTGGAGATGACTCAACGGCATCTAACAATAAATTACTAAAGATCACAAGCAATTCCTCATGTGTTTGTTGGCCTCCAGCATATTGTCTTTAGTGAAGTGTCTGTTGAAGTCTTTTGCCGATTTTTGAATTGGGTTGTTTGTCCTTTTGGTGTTGAGGTGTTGAAGTTTTCTATAGATTTTGGAGATAAGTCCTTTGTCATATATGTCATACGCAAATATTTTCTCCCAATCTGTAGGTTCTCTTTTTACCCTTTTGATGAAGTCTTTTGATGCACATAAGAATGGCCCTGGAATACATTCCACACATGGAATAAAACTCATCCCAGGGACTGGCTTTCAACCCAATAGTTAACAAGATGTACATGCAGACCACTCACCCAGGGGGATGCACCCACATGCTCTATGAAAATACATCCCTTGGAGCAATAAACCATGGGGCACCAGAGGGGCAACATTCACACACCAGTAATGCAGGACAAACAGGAGTTGGTAACTATGAGGGACACAAGGGGAGGGTTACAGGGCAAGGAGGGGAGGAGACTGGGTTAGGGTTGGGCATGGTAAATGTAGAGTGAAACTAAATGCACACATAACATTGAGTGTAAAAGAAACTCTTAAAATGAAAAATAAAT
>NW_006922651.1:244084-244612 GCF_000298275.1 Orycteropus afer afer
AATCCTACTTCCATAGTGATACTGCCTCGGAAACCCAAGGAGGGGTCGCTATGAGTTGGGTTTGACTCGACGGCACATAACAACAACAACAACATCCATGAACAAGGCAGGTTCTTCCATTTATGTAGAGCGCTTGTTGTTTCTTGCAGTAGTGTTTTATAGTTTTCTTTGTACAGGTCTTTTGTGTCTCTGGTAAAATTTATTCCTAGATATTTTATCATTTTAGTAGCTATTATAAATGGTATTGTTTCCCTGAAATCTTTACCAGAGGTCTCTTTTTGTTGATGTAAAGTAATCCAACTGATTTTTGTATGTTGACATTGTATCCTGCCACTTTGCTGAACCTCTCTATTAGTTCCAGGAGTTTTTTTGTTGAGTCCCTTGGGTTTTTTATGTACAGGATCATATCATCCACAAATAGAGATAGTTTTACTTCCTCTTTGCCAATTTGTATGCCTTTTATTTTTCTTTCTTGCCTTATTGCCCTGGCCAGGACTTCCAATACAATGTTAAATAGAAGTGGTGATA
>NW_006922651.1:246106-247562 GCF_000298275.1 Orycteropus afer afer
TTTTTTTTTTTTTAATGACCCATTCAATTTCTTCATTTGTTATGGTATTTGTTCAATTTGTTCAAGTATTCTATCTGTGAGTGGAATTATTTAGGTAGGTCTTGTGATTCTATAAACTTCTCCATCTCTAGTAGGTTTTCAAATTTATTGGAGTACAGTTTTTCATAATATTCTGTCAATATCTTTTTTATTTCAGGTGGTTCTGTTGTGAAGACACCCTTTTCATTTACTATTCTTGTAATTTCCATCTTCTCTTTCTTTTCTTTTGTTAGATTTGCCAATGGTTTATTGATTTTGTCAAACTTTTCGAAGAACCAGGTTTTTGTTTTGCTGATTTTCTCTATTGTTTTTTGTTTTTGTTTTCTGTTTCATTTATTTCTACTCTGATCATTATTATTTTCTTATTTCTAGATATTGTAGGATTCTTTTGTTGTTCTTTTTCTAATTGTTGGAGTTGTTGAGTTAGGGTGTTGATTTTGTTTCTTTCTTCTTTTTTGATGTATTCATTTATTGCTATAAACTGCCCTCTAAGTACTGCTTTTCCTGGGTCCCATAGCTTTTGGTATGATGTATCTTCATACTCATTTGTTTCTAGAAGGTTTTTATTTCACTTTTATTTTTTCTACTACCCAGTAGTTTTTGAGCAGTGAATTTTTCAACTTACACATTTGATGTTTTTTCCTTGATCTTCCTATTATTAATTTCTAGTAATATAGAATTTGGGCCCAAGAATATGCTTTGTAGTGTTTCAGTGTTTTTAAATTTATTGAGGCTTGTTTTATGTCCTTACATATGATCTGTTCTGGAGTGGGATCCAAGTGCACTGGAGAAGAATGTGAATTGTGCTTTTGTTGGATAGAATGCTCTGTATATGTCTATGAGGTCAAATTGGTTGATTGTGTTGTTGAGTTCTTCTGTATCTTGTTGATTTTTTTCTAATTGATCTGTCCCTCCTTGAAAGTGGTTTGTTAAAGTCTCCTACAATTGTAGTGTTGTGTATTTTTCCTTTCAATTCAGTTAATATTTGCTTCAAGTATTTTGGAGCACTTTCATTGGTTGCATAGATATTATCATAATGTCTTCTTGGTCAATTGACCCTTTCAGCATCATAGTATCCTTCTTTGTCCCTCAAGATGTTTTTCACCTTAAAGTCTATTTTATCAGAAATTAAGATTGCCACTCCTGCTCTTTTTTGGTTACCATTGGATGGAATGTTTTTTCCCACCCCTTAACCCTTAATTTGTTTTTATCTTTGTGTCTAAAGTGGGTCTCTTGTAGGCAGCATATCAATGGGTCTTTTTTTCTCCTCTGGTATGATACTCTCTTTCTCTTGATTGGTGCATTTAGTCAATTCACATTGAGTATAATTAGTGATAGGTATGAATTGATTTTTCTTATTCCATGGTGGCCTTTTTTTTTTTTTTTTTTTGTCATGTTTGAAGCTGCCTTGGTCCAC
>NW_006922651.1:248829-254448 GCF_000298275.1 Orycteropus afer afer
TACCTTCCATGTACCTCTCTATGTCTTTCTCTTCCTCAATGCCAACATATTGGTCACTCACATTTGTGTACCTAGAACTTTTATGCCTTCTATTTGGTTAGTTCCTGTTGTTGTGTGAAGATTGGCTTCCTTGATTTTTAGTATACAATGTTTTATGGTCTTATTTAGAGTATCTATTTCTGATTTGGTTTTAGACTTGATGTCATGTATCCCGGTTTTGTTGATCTCTGTTGTGGGTTCTCCATTGGAAGGACTTCCTTAAGCATTTCTTGTAGGGTTGGTCTGGGTTTCACAAAATCCCTTAATTTCTGTTTGTCTGAGAATGCCTTGATTTTGCCATCATATTTGATGGACAATTTGTCTGGACATAGGATTCTTGTTTGGAAGTTGTTTTCCTTTAGTGTTTTGTATATGCTGTCCCATTGCCTTCTTGTCTGTATGGTTTCTGCTGAGTAATGAGAGCTCAGCCTAACTGTTTGACTATTATAAGTAATATTTCTTTTGTCCTGAGCAGCTCACAAAATTATTTCTTTGTCTTTAGTTTTGGAGAGTTTGATTATGATATGCCTCGGTGTTTTTCTTTTGGGATCTATCATGTATGGGGTTTGACGAGCTTCTTGGACAAATATCTTTTATTCCTTCATGATATGGGGGACATTTTTTGTTAGTAGGTGTTCCACAATTTTCTCATCCAAGTCAACATGTAACCCCCAACTTGTCTGAAAATTTCCCTCCCTTTTCCTGCCATCTCCAGTAACCTACAAAGCGGGTTTCCTTCCCTAAGTAAACCTTTCCTTGACTTTTTACAATAATGGGCTCATACAATGTTTGTCCTTCTGTGATTGACTTATTTCACTCAGCATAATGTCCAGCAAATTCATCCAAGTTATGAGATGATTCATGTATTCTTCATTGTTCTTCAATGTACCATTGTATTCCATTGTGTGAATGTACCATAGTTTGGTTATTCATTCATCTGTTGATGGGCATTTAGGTTGTTTCTATCTCTTTACTATAGTGAATTGTGCTGCAATAAACATGTGCATATGTCTGTTCATGTCCTGTCTCTCACCTCTGTAGGATATATGCCTAGTAATGGAATTGCTAGATCAGATGGTATTTCTATTTTCAGTTTTTTATGGAAATGCCATACCATTTTCCACAATTGTTGTACCATTTTACCATCCTATCAGCAGTGTATGAGAGTTTCAATGTCTCTGCAGGCTCACCAGCATTTGTTATTTTCTGTCTTGTTGAACTTTACTATTATAGCTGGCATGAGATGATTTTTCATCGTTGTTTTGATTTGCATCTCTCTATGGCTAATGATTGTGAGCACTTCCTCATGTGTTTGTTGGCCGCCAGCATATCTTCTTTAGTGAAGAGTCTGTTCATGTCCTTTGCCAATTTTTGAATTGGATTGTTTGTTTTTTTGGTGTTGAGGTGTTGAAGTTTTCTATGAATTTTGGAGATAAGCCCTTTGTCAGATATGTCATAGCCAATTTTTTTTTTTTTCCCCAATCTGTAGGTTCTCTTTTTACCCTTTTGGAGAAGTCTTTTGATGCCCATAAGGATTTAGTTTTCTAAAGGTCCCAATCTTCTAGCTTTTCTTCCACTGCCTATACTTTTTGGGTTATGCTTGATAGTCTATTTAAGCCATAGATTAGGAACCCTAGATTTTCCCCTATTTTATCTTTGATGAGCTTTATACTGTTGTGTTTTACATTTAAGTCTTTGGTCCAACTTGAGTTTGTTTTTGTGCATCGGGTGAGTTATGGGCCTTGTTTCATTTTTCTGCAAGTGGATATCCAGTTTTGCCAGCACCATTTCTTAAAGAGGTTATCTCTTTCTCATTTGATGGTTTTGATCCTTTGTCAAAGATCAGCTGTCCATAGATGGATGAGTCTATTTCTGGGTTTTTGATTCTGCTCCATTGGTCTGTCTGTCTATCATTGTACCAATACCACTGTTTTAACCACTGTGGCTGTATGGTAGGTTTTGAGATCTGGGAATGGGAGACCTCCTACTTTGTTTTTCTTCTTCAGCAATGCTTTGCTTATCCAAGTTCTCTTTCCTTGCCATATGAAATTAATATTTTTTTTTTCATGTACTTAAAAAATGTTGATAGTAACTGGATCAAGAGTGCATTGAATGTGTAGATTGCTTTGGGTAATATTGACATTTCCACAATATTCAGTCTTCCTATCCATGAACAAGGCAAGTTCTTCCATATATGTAGATCCCTTGTAGTTTCTTGAGTAGTGTTATATATATAGGTCTTTTGTGTCTCTGGTAAGATTTATTCATAAGTATTTCATCTTTTTGGTACCTAGTGGAAATGGTATTGTTTTCCTTATTTGCTTTTCAGAGCCTCTTTGTTGATGTAGAGGAATCCGACTGATTTTTGTATGTTGACCTTGTATCCTGCCACTTTGCTGAACTTTTCTATTAGTTCCAGTAATTTATTTGCTGAGTCTCTTGGGTTTTCTATGTATAGGATCATGTCATCTGCAAATAGAGATAACTTTACTTCCTCTTTGGATGGATTTTATTTCTCTTTCTTGCCTTATTGCCCTAGCTAGGACTTCCAATACAATGCTAAATAGAAGCAGTGACAGAGGGCATCCAGGTCTGGTTCCTGTTTGCAAGGGGAGTGCTTTGAGTCTTTCTCCATTAAGAATAATGTTGGCTACTGGTTTTGCATATATGCCCTTCATTATATTGAGGAGTATCCCTTTTATTCCTATTTTGCTGAAAGCTTTTATCAAGAATGGGTGTTGGATTTTATCAAATTCCTTCTCTTCATTGATTGATATGATCTTATGATTATTTTGTTTTGTTTATGTAGTGGATTACATTGATTGTTTTTCTGATGTTGAACCATCATTGCACACCTGGTATGAATCCCACTTGGTCATGATGCATTATTATTATTATTATTATTATTATTATTATTATTATTATTATATCTTCTTGGATTCTGTTGGCTAAGACTTTGTTGAAGATTTTTGCATCTATGTTCATGAGAGATATTGGTCTGCAGTTTTCCTTTTTAGTGGTGTTTTTCTCTAGTTTTGGTATCAATGTTAAGCTTGTTTCCTAAAATGAATTTAGGGGTATTCCATCTTTTTCTATGTTCTTGAATATTTTGAGTAGTATAGGTATCAACTTTACTCTGAATGTTTGGTAAAATTCTCCAGTGAAGCCATCTGGGTCAAGACTTTCTTTGTAGGAAGTTTTTTTTTTTTTTTTTAATGTCTTGTTCAATTTCTTCTTTTGTTATGGGTCTGTTCAAGTATTCTTGCTCCAATTGGGATAGTTTTGGTAGGTTTTGTGTTTCTAGAAACTTGTCTATTTTTTTCTAGGTTCTCAAATCTGTTGGAGTTCTTCATAATATTCTGTTATTACCTTCTTTTTGAGTTGGTTCTGTTGTGGTGTTGCTCTATTCATTTATTATTTGTGTTATTTGCATCTTCACTTTCTTTTCCTTTGTTAAATTTACCAGTGGTTTTTCAATTTTCTTGATCTTTGTGAAGAACCAGCTTCTTGTTTTGTTAATTTTCTCTATTTTTTTGTTATTTTTGTTTTTGTTTTCTGCTTCATTTTTTTTTCCTGCTCTGATCTTAATTATTTTATTACTTCTGGATACTGTAGGTTTCTTTGTTACACTTTTTGTAATTGTTGGAGTTCTGAGTTAGAGTGTTGATTTTGTTTCTTTCCTCTTTTTTGATGTGTGCATTTATTGGTATAAATTGACCTGTGAGTACTGCTTTCACTGTGTTCCAAAGGTTTTGGTAAGTTGTATCTTCATTCTTATTTGTTTCTAGGAATTTTTTTTTTTAAATTTCACACTTTACTTCTTCTGTTACCCAGTAGTTTTTGAGCAGTGCATTATTCAGTTTCCACATATTTGATATTTTCCCTTTATCTTCCTATTATTGATTTCTAATTTTATAGCATTGTGATCTGAGAAGATGCTTTGTAGTATTTCACTGTTTTTGAATTTATTGAGGTGTGTTTTGTCTCCTAACATGTGGTCTATTCTGGAGAATGATCCATGTGCACTGGAGAAGAATGTGAATTGTGGTTTTGTGGGTGGAGTGCCCTGTATATGTCTATGAGGTCAAGTTGGTTAATTGTGTTGTTGAGTTCTTCTGTATCTTTGTTGAGTTTTTTTCTAGTTGATCTGTCCCTCCTTGAAAGTAGTGTGTTAAAGTCTCCTACTACTATTGTAGAGTTGTCTATTTTTCCTTTCAATTCAGTTAATATTTACTTTAAGCATTTTGGAGCACTTTCATTGGGTGCATATATATTAAATATGGTGATGTCTTCTTGGTTAACTGATCCTTTTAGCATCATATAATGTCCTTTGACCCTTATGTTATTTTTCACCTGGAAGTCCATTTTACCAGAAATTAATATTGTCACTCTTGCTCTTTTTTGGTTGCCATTAGCTTGGTATATTTTTTTCCACCCCTTAATTTTCAATTTTCTTTTAAAAAATCACTTATTTTCTCAGTTCTCTCTTCCTAGCATGATTATTAGTGATCAGATTAATTTTCAATTTTCTTTTAAAAAATCACTTATTTTCTCAGTTCTCTCTTCCTAGCATGATTATTAGTGATCAGATTAATTTTCAATTTTCTTTTATCTTTGTGTGTAAGGTGGGTCTTTTGCAGGCAGCATATTGATGGGTCTTCTTTTCTTATCCAGTCTGCCACTGTCCTTCTCTTGACTGATGCATTTAGTCCATTCACATTGAATGTGATCAGTGATAGGTATGAATTTATTGCTGTCATTCTATTGTGTTTATTGTTGTGTTTTTGGTGATTTCCTTGTTCCAAGTAATTTTCTGTGTTGAGTTCATTTTGTTATCAAGTGTTTCTTCTCTTTTCTTCATTGTTGTTGGTTTTGTGCTTAATAAGCCCACATGTTTTTCTTCTTTCTGAGTTTGCTGAGTGGAATTTTTAGTTTTCTTTGTGGTTACTCTGAAGTAAATGCTTATCTCCTTAAGTTTGGAGTAGTCTGTTCTATAAAGACACTGTCTCTATTCCTCTCCATTTGGAAATTTTGTAATTAAAACTTTTATTCCCTCTATTTGCTTCGTTGCTGGTATTTTCTACAGATTGACTACCTTATTTCTTTGTGTACATTGTTTTATGAGCTTATTTTGAACATCTTTTTCTGGTTTGGTTTCTAGGTGGTGGTGTCAAGTGTCTTGATTTTAATTTGTTTTTCTCTCTTGTAGGTTCTATATTGGAAGGACCCCCTTTAGCATTTCTTGCAGGGTTGGTTTGGTTTTCATAAATTCTCTTAATCTCTCTTTGTCTGAGAATGTCTCGATTTCACCCTCATATTTCAGGGACAATTTGACTGAACATATAATTCCTGGTTGGAAGTTCTTTTCCTTCAAGGTTTTATATACGCCATCCCTTTGCCTTCTTGCCTCCATGGTTTCTTCTGAGAAATCAGAACTTAGTCTCACTGGTTGTCCATTGTAGGTGACATTTCATTTTTCCTGAGCTGCTCCCAAAATTCATTCTCTGTCTTTGATTTTGGGGATCTGTCCTGTATGGGGTATCAATGAGCTTCTTGGACAGATATCTTTTTTTTTTTTTT
>NW_006922651.1:256476-256933 GCF_000298275.1 Orycteropus afer afer
GTTTAGCCTGTCCACCCATCTATCCATCCATATACCCATATTTGCTTCACTGACAACACAGTACTGTATATGCAAAAGGGTTCATATTTGTTGTCTGTACCTCCCATGTACCTCTCTATGTCTTTCTCATCTTCAATTTGGTACATTGCCCTTCTCTTCACCCAAATCAATACTTATCTCTATCTATCTAACAGCCTTTCCTCCCCTCACCTCCCACCCCTGGTAACCAACGAAGAAAATTTTCTTCTATAGATAAACCTTTCCTTAAATTTTAAAATAACATACTAATACAATATTTGTCCTTTTGTGATTGACTTCTTTCACTCAGCATAATGTCCTCCAAGTTCATCCACATTACTCAGCGTTTTGCAGATTCTACATTATTATTTAGCGTTGCATAGTATTCCATTGTGTGTATGTACCATAGTTTGGTTATCCATTCCTCAGTTGATGGACA
>NW_006922651.1:258663-259132 GCF_000298275.1 Orycteropus afer afer
TAAGATTTATTCCCAAGTATTTTATTTTTTTGGCAACTATTGAAAATGGTATTGATTTCCTTATTTCTTTTTCAGCAATTGGACAGATATCTTTTCTTACTTCATGATATGGGCTAAATTTTCTGGTAGCAAGTGTTTCTCTTTTTTCCCCCCTCCCCTTGTTCCAGTCAGGCATATGTTGTTTCTTTGCATGCCATCCATATAACTCCATCATATAACATCCATATAGGTTCTCTTCATTTCTCTTAAATCTTTGTTCTGATTTTTCTTCATACAGGCTGGCATCAAAGGATTTGTCTTCTAGTTGGTAAGTGCATTCTTCACCCAGTTCTTGTCTACTCTTTTGTCTTTCCACTGTGCTGTCTATTGCTGTAATTTTAGTATTCGTCTTCTGGATTTCTGATTGCTTTTCCTTGAGCTCTTCTGAATTCTTTCTTAGATAGTTCTATTGCTTATTCTTCTTCCATGA
>NW_006922651.1:259232-259925 GCF_000298275.1 Orycteropus afer afer
ATTTCACCCTGATTTTCTGTTTTACTATGTCTGAAAGTTTGGACCAGGTGTCCTTTTTTGGTTATTAAATTGGCTGTACTGGGTTACTCTCCAGCTCTCTCTGTTGGTGAAATCCCTGGTGGAGGTGTGGGTGCAGGTCTCTGTTTGTCTTGAAAAGGATTTGGAGTTGGTATGACCAGGTGTTGTCCACCATCTGTTATTGATTTTTTTGGCGCAGGAGTTATTGGTGTTACCTATTTTGTGAAGTGTGTAGTGTCATAACTCCTGTTGCCTGGTGGTGGTTTAATGTGTTCCTTCTATTGGATGAGACAGGGGAGAAGAGGAAAAAAAAAATAAAAAGGAAAAAGTTAGAAAAAAAAAAAGGCACCAGTAGTGAGTCCACATTTTACATGTTTTGGCAAGTCAATGCTTCTGGCACAGGTAGTGTAGTTTGTGTCTTCCTGAGCCATCTACTAATGATGACATTCTACTGTCAATCAAAAACCCACAGTTCAAAATTGACAGAGACCCCAGTGGGTAGACAGCCACTACTTTGTGCTTGGATTGAGAAGTCACAAAAATGCAGTACCTTGTTCCACTGTGCTAAAAGAGGTCATGGAAGAGTTCAACCCCAGCCTACTGCCATCCATTAGCTCTGGGTCTCTGCCTACTCACAGGGAGTTTCTCCCTTTCCCCTACTCCTTTCTGGACTCT
>NW_006922651.1:262308-263879 GCF_000298275.1 Orycteropus afer afer
TGTTCTTATAGCACATACAGATACATATGTAGAATGTACTCAGGATGTAAGCACTAAAAATCTTTTAGAGTCTGTGTTTTTATGTTCAAAATGTCTTAATGTTTAAGAATCCACAAAGCACCTCATAATGTGGATTTACTTGGAGGACTTTATGCTGAGTGAAGTAAGTCTGTCACCAAAAAACAAGCCAAACCCAGTGCAAACAAGTGGATTCTGGCTCATCCCTACCTTTACTAGGTATCCAAGATGGTAAATCTTTACAGAAGTAGATTGCCCCATCTTCCTTCTGCAGAGTACGTGTGGGTTTGAACCACCAACCTTCTGGTTAGCAGTCAAATGCCTTAGGCACTATGCCACCAGAGATCCTTAAGTCTATCACAGAAGGACAAATTTTGTATGAATCCAGTATTGTAGAAATTCAAGGAGAGATTTACACATGGAAGGAAACTTTCTTTGTTAGTAACCAAGGATGAGAGGGAAGGGAAGGAAAAATTGCTAGCTAGGTTAAAGACACATATTGATTTGGGTGAAGGGAAAGGCAATATACTAAAAGCTAGAGACCAACACAATGACACTAAGGAAAAGGAAGGCATAGAGAAGTGTACAAGAGATACAGAAAACAAAAATGAAAACTATTACTTACACAGTACCGCATTATCAGTAATAACAAACATCAGTCTATGGGTGGGTACATAAGTAGACAGGTAAAATGGTCAGGTATGTGTAGCTAAACGTAATATACCCATGACCATATATAGGTTTGGCCGATGATATTTCTACATACGTATCTGTATGTGCTATAGGAACACCCATGTATATAATAGATCTAACAGGGGGCAAAGTTATGGAAACTTCTTAGCCATAGTCAAACACCTTGTGAGAGTGAAAAGCTGGACCTTGGTGGCAGGATACGTCAAGCTCAATTGACATAACATAGTACACAAAAACATTGTTCTGCATCCTACTTTGGTGAGTAGAAAATTGGGTCTTAAAGAATGCAAGTCCCAACAATTGGTCTCTCCTCATCCAGAGCAAAGAAGAGTGAAGAAAATCAAAGATGCATGAAAATAATTAGCCCAGGGACATCCGGCAAGATGGCGGACTAGGCAGAAAGACTTCAACAAAGAAAAAGGAAACCAATTAAAACAGACACAGAAGATAATCTTGGACCCCTGAGCCTTGAAGGGAAGGATATACAAGTGGACTAAACCCCAACTACCAGAAGAATTTGCATGAAAATACCCAAAAAGGAGACAAAGAGGGCTGCGGTCTGCAAGTGATCCTGAGTGATCCTGACGGCACAGAGAGCTTGGAGATTCCCAAGTGCTGGTAGGACCTAAGAATTAAACTAAAAATCACCCTGCTAACCAGGGACTGCATGGAGGACTGTGCATGGTGGCTGGGGATCAAATAGAGAAGGTGAAGAGAATGGTGGGCTGAACTGTGGACTTTGGCCGGTCTGGAGGTGCCGCCATATTTGAAGGATTAAAAAGTGGCTTGACTATTTTGGATATTTAAAGAGACAGTGCTCTCGCAGATTCCTGGGGCTTAAGAACACATTCTGCTTTCCA
>NW_006922651.1:269049-269805 GCF_000298275.1 Orycteropus afer afer
CAACACCTCAATAACAAAAAGACAAACAATCCAATTAAAAAATGGGCAGAAGACATGAATAGACACTTCACAAAGGAGGATATTCAAGGGGCCAACAAACATATGAAGAAATGCTCACGATCACTAGCTATTTGTTGTTGTTGTTATTAAGTGCCTACTAGCTATTAGAGAGATGCAAATCAAAACAACAATGACATACCATCTTGCTCCAGCACTAGTTGCAAAGTTCAACAAGACAGAAAATAAATGCTGGCAAGCTTGTGGAGAGATTGGGACTCTCATACACTGCTGGTGGTACTGTAAAATGGTACAACCGTTGTGGAAAGCAGTATGGCGATTCCTTTAAAATTTGGAATTAGAAATACCATTTGACCCAGCCATCCCATTACTAGGTATATACCCTAAAAAGTGAGAGCCATGACAAGAACAGATATATACATGCCCATGTTTATTGCAGCACTATTTACAATAGCCAAAAGATGGAATCAGCCTAGATGTCCATCAGCTGAGGAATGGATAACCAAACTATGGTACATACACACAATGGAATATTGTGCAATGCTAAAGAATGATGTAGAATCTGCAAAACACTGAATAACATGAATGAGCTTGGAGGACATTATGCTGAGTGAAATAAGTCAATCACAAAAGGACAAATATTGTATCAGTCCGTTATTGTAAAAGTTAAGGAAAGGTTTCTCTATTGAAGGAAATTTTATTTGTTGCTTACCAGGGGTGGGAGGGGAGGGGAGGGAA
>NW_006922651.1:270611-271258 GCF_000298275.1 Orycteropus afer afer
TGACATGAGACAAAGTATATGTGAACTGCTGTATGGAAAGTGAATTTGCTCTGTAAATCTTCACCCAAATCACAATAAAAAAAAAAGAAAATAATTAGTCCAAGGGACTAGTGGACCATAGGAACTTCAGCCTACATGACCCTGAGACCAGAAGAACTAGATTGTGCCTGGCTACCACTGCTAACTACATGGAAAGGATTAAAATTGGAGATCCTGGATAGAGTGGGAGAAACATATGGAACAAAACTCAAAATCATAAAAAATGGCCAGGCTTACTGGCTAATAGAGACTGGTGAAACCTCCAAGACTATGGGTCCTAGTAACTCTTCAGGTCTGGAATTGAACTCAGTCCTATGGCTTAACTTTCAGAGAAACAATAGACAGGCTTATGAGGTGAACAATTATATGAGGTAGGTACACTCCTTAGAACAATCAAACATGGGAGATCAGAACAGCAGCATTTGCACAAGGAGATAGCTCAGAGGGCAGGAAGGCATAGGAAAGAATTACACAGGGAGGAATTGGGAAGAGAGCTGTTACATTGTGGGGATTGCAATCAAGGTCACAAAAGAAAATATTTATGAACTGTTGAATAGAGAATGACTTTTCTCTGTGAACTTGCACCCAAATCTCAATAAAAAAAAAAA
>NW_006922651.1:271358-272671 GCF_000298275.1 Orycteropus afer afer
CATGTGCAGCAGGTGAAGGTGATTGTGATGAAACATTTCTTGAGAGTGGGGTTTGGTTCAATCATTTCATAGTGAGGGCAAATTGAGGATTCAAAATGGAGTCTCATCAGTAATCATCACACTATTTCTCTCTAGCATCTTAGTGCTTGAAAAACTAGGGACAGCAGTTTGAATTAGGGATTTTGGTGGTCTGAACAGCTCACTGAGTCAGAGTGCACGAAACTCAGAGGAGTAGAATTAGAGAAAAGGTACAGGGAAAGAAACTAAAGAAGATCTATCCTGCAGAACACAGACAGGCAGCTGAGAAAGGCCATTAGATACTTCCCTGGGGGAGCGACTGGCAGGTGAGAACAGCCATCCGAGACTTCCTTGGGTCAAGGCAGAAGACACTCCATATCAGCATACCAGTGACCACAACAACATACCAGGGATCACCCCAAGGATCTACATTCAGCACCTGATTGTATTGGTAACTTGGTTTGGCTAGGTGCAAACGGCCACACATAACACCACTGAAACCCAAGCATAGAGCCCTTTGGTGCTCCAGGAGGATGGGCTCACTTCCCCACCAGCAGGTCACTGAATAGGCTTGGGTCAGTTTAGTGGCACTGAGAGGTCTGCAGTTGACTTTATCACTAATATTGGGATCACAGATTACTAGCAGGCACTCTCCTCACTCCAGTGCAGCTGAAACTGAGTACATCTTTGGCACTGCAGGTGGGCGGTCTCCCAGACAAACTCCCAAGCTGATCACGGTCTGGGTGAGTTAAGCCAGCACCACAGGCAGGTGGGGCAGAGAGAGAAAAACCCACAGCCGATCACAGAGACAGGAAGTTGCCTTGGGTAGGCTTTTTGGCACCGAGGGGCCTTGGAAGAGGGGTCCTTGCATGTGTCTGAGCCTGGCGGAAAGTGGTGACACCCTAACAAATGAAGTCTTTTCTGAAATTGAGCCGAGGGCCTGTAAATAATAGTACAACGTCCTCAGTAGCAGGCCGCTCAAAGCCCTAGAAACCAACCCTAGCAACAGCAAGCTTTCCTTTTTCTTCTCCCACCTTCTCTGCCTGTAACTTCACTCATACAATAAAAGAAACTACACTCAGCCAACATAAAACCTCCCAGTTCAAACTCAAAACCCTCTTTATGACAAAAAGAAACCCATATCCACATTCCACACAGTGATTCCACCATCACAAAGAAAACTGCAGAGTGACCCAGAATACCTGAATTAATAATAAAATAAAATACACCAGCTTTACCTTTTCAAAATATTAAACCATAAAACCAAGACAAAGCAAATCAACACTTAACCAACA
>NW_006922651.1:275301-276063 GCF_000298275.1 Orycteropus afer afer
AGCAATCAATTCATACTTATCACTAATTAAACTCAATGTGAATGGACTAAATGCACCTATCAAGAGAAAGAGAGTGGAAGACTGAATAAGAAAAGAAGACCCATTAATATGCTCCTTACAAGAGACCCAGCTTAGACACAAAGATAAAAACAAAGTAAGAGTTAAGGGATGGAAAAGAATATACAAAGCTAATGGAAACCAAAAAAGGGTAGGAGTAACAATACTGATTTCTGATAAAACAGACATTAAGGTGAAAAACATCATAAGAGATAAGGAGGGACATTATATGATGCTGAAAGGGACAATTAACAAAAAAGATGTTACAATAATTAATATCTATGCACCCATTGAAAGTGCTCCAAAATATGTGAAGTAAATATTAACTGAATTAAAAAGGGATAATAGACAACTCTAAAATAGTAGTAGAAGACTTTAACACACCACTTTCAAGGAAGGAATGTCAACTAGAAAAAAACTCAACAAGGATACAGAAGAACTCAACAGTACAATCAACCAACTGGAACTCATAGACATGTACAGAACATTTCACCCAACAAAAACACAATTCACATTCTTTTTCAGTGCACATGGATCCTTCTCCAGAATAGACCATATGCTAGGACATAAAACAAGCCTCAATAAATTCAAAAGCATTGAAATACTGCAAAGAATCTTCTCAGACCACAATGCCATGTTGTTGTTGTTGTTGTTATGTGCCGTCAAGTCGGACCCGACTCATAGTGACCCCTCCTTGGGTTTCCG
>NW_006922651.1:276445-277921 GCF_000298275.1 Orycteropus afer afer
TAGGACACAACAAAAGCAGTACTCAGAGGACAGTTTATAGCAATAAATGCATATATCAAAAAAGAGGAAAGAAACAAAATCAACACTCTAACTCATCAACTCCAGCAACTAGAAGTAGAACAACAAAACAATCCTACAGTATCTAGAAGCAAGGAAATAAATATTAGAGCAGAAATAAATGAAAGAGAAAATGAAAAAAACATATAGAAAATCAACAAAACAAAGAGGGTTCTTTGAAAAGATGAATAAAATCGATAAACCGTTGGCAGACCAAACAAAAGAAAAGAAAGAAAAGATCCACATCACAAGAATTATAAATGAAAATGGTGTCATCAGAACAGAACCAACCAACTGCAATAAAAAAGACACTGACAGAATATTATGAAAAAATGTTCACTGATACGTTTGAGAACCTAGACGAGATGGACAAGTTTCTAGAATGACAAGACCTACCTAAACTGTCCCACTCAGAGATAGAAGGCTTGAACAGACCCATGGCATGGGAAGAAATTGAACAGGTCATAAAAAAACTTCTCACAAAGAAAAGCCCTGGCCCTGATGACTTCACTGGAGAATTCTATGAAATATTCAGAGAAGAGTTGACACCTATGCTACTCAAGCTGCTCCAGAACATAGAAAAAGATGGAGTACACCCAAATTCATTTTATGAAGCAAGCATAACACTAATACCAAAACAAGGGAAAGACACAACTAGAAAGGAAAACTACAGACCAATGTCACTGATGAACATAGACGCAAAAATCTTTAACAAAATCCTGGCCAACAGAATCCAACAACATATCAAAAAATTAATACATCTGGACCAAGTGGCATTCATACCAGGTTTACAAAGGTGGTTCAAGTCAGAAAATCAATCAATGTAATCCACCACATAAACAAAAGAAGGGAAAAGAACCATATGATTATATCAATTGATGCAGAAAAGGCTTTTGATAAAATGTAACATCAATTCTATTTTGAACTCTCAGCAAAATAAGGATAGAAGGGAAATTCCTCAACATAATAAAAAGTATATATGCAAAGCCAAAGGCCAGCATCATTTTTATTGGAGAAAAACTCAAGGCATTCCCTCTATGAACGGGAACCAGACAGGGATGCCCTCTATCACCACTTCTATTTAACATTGTATTGGAAGTCCTGGCCAGGGTAGTAAGGCAAGAGAAATAAAAGACATACAAATTGTAAGGCTATCTCTATATGGAGATGATATGATCCTATACATAGAAAACCCAAGAAACTTAATAAAAAAACAACTACTGTAATTAATGGAGAGGTTCAGCAAAGTGGCAGGATACAAGATCAACATACAAAAATCAGTTGGATTTCTCTACACCAGCAAGGAGTCCTCTGATAAAGAAATAAGGGAAACAATACCATTCACTAGAGCTGCAAAAAAAAGATAAAATATCTAGGAATAAACCTCATCAGAGACACAAAAGACCTACACAGAGAAAA
>NW_006922651.1:281381-282024 GCF_000298275.1 Orycteropus afer afer
AATGAAACTAAATGTACACATTACGTTGAATGTAAAACAAGCTTTTAAAATAATAATAATAATAAGTGAGGGAAAATTTACAAAACACTAAAGGGCAGGTAGGAATTGTTGATAAACTAGATGTTGTAATCTGAAGACTGCCTGTATTTAGGTGTTTGATCCATCTTGAGTTAATTGTTGTATTTAAATATAAAGGATCCAACTTAATTTTTTCCATGTGGTTATCCAGTTTTCCCACCACTGTTTATTGAAAAGGCTATTCTTTCACCAATGAATAGCTTTGGTACCTTATTCAAAGATCAATTGGACATCAATGTTTGTATTTATTTCTGGACTTTCAGTTCTATTCCATACCTCTGAATGCTTTGAGTGTCTGTGTCTTTAGGTTTTAATAGAAGTATTTGGGGATCTGTATTTAGAATGTGAGGTATATTTATTGAGGGTCTGTAGTACAAATTTTGAATATGAACTATTGTTTTTGTTGTTAGGTGCCATCGACTCATTACAGACTCAGCGACCCCATGCACAGCAGAAGGAAACACCACCTGATCCCATGCCAGCTCCATGATCCTTGCTATACTTGAGCCCATTGTCACAGCCACCGTGTCAGTCCATCTCATTGAAGGCCTTCCCCTTTCATTGA
>NW_006922651.1:283164-284353 GCF_000298275.1 Orycteropus afer afer
AATATGCTGCTGCAACCATTTTTGAATTATCTTCAGTAAGATCTTACTTGCGTGCGATATTAATGATATTGTTCAATAATTTCCACATTCTGTGGGATTATCGTTCCTTTGAATGAGTACAAATATGGATCTCTTCCAGTCAGTTAGCCAAGGTAGCTGTCTTCCAAATCTCCAGGCATAACTGAGTGAGTGCCTCCTGTGAGACATCCATTTGTTGAATATCTCAATGGGTATTCCATCAATTCCTGGAGCCTTGTTCTTCACCAATTCCTTCACTGTAGCTTCAACTTCCTCCTTCAATACCATTGGTTCTAGATCATTTGTCACCTCCTGAAATGTATGAAGATCTACTAGTTCTTTTTTGGTACAGTGACTCTGTGTATTTCTTCCATCTTCTTTTGATGTTTCCCACATCATTCAATATTTTGCCCATAGAATCTTTCAATATTGCAACTTTAGGTTTAAATTTTTTCCTCAATTCTTTCAGCTTGAGAAATGCCGAGCGTGTTCTTCCTTTTGGTTTTCTAACTCCAGGTCTTTGCACATTTCATTATAGTAATTCGCTTTGTCTTCTCAAGCTTCTCTTTGAAATCTTCTGTTCAGCTCTTTGATCTTGTCATTTGTAACATTTGCTTTAGCTACTCTCTGCTCAAGGGCAAGTTTCAGACTTTCTTCTGTCATCTATTTTGGTCTTCTTTCTTTTGTTGTCTTTTTAGTGACCTCTTGCTTTCTTCATGGATGATGCTCATGATGTCATCCCACCATTCTTCTGGTTTTCAGCCATTGGTGTTCAGTGCATTAAATCTATTCTTTAGATGGTCTCTAAATTCAGAAGGGATATATTCAATATCATATTTTGGCTCTTGTGGACTTGTTTTAGATGTCTTCAACTTCGATTTGAACTTGCATATGAGCAATTGATGGTCTGTTCCACAGTCAGCTCCTGGCCTTGTTTTGGCTGAAGATATTGAGTTTTCTATTGCCTCTTGCCACAGATATCATCAAACTGATTCCTGCGTGTTGCATCTGGTTAAGTCCACATGTACAGCCACCGTTTGTGTTGTTGGAAAAAAGTATTTGCAATGAATAAGTCGTTGGTTTTGCAAAATTCTACCATGTGAGATCCAGCATTATTTCTGTCACCAAAGCCAAATTTTCCAACTACCAGTGATTCTTCTTTGTTTCCAAC
>NW_006922651.1:284798-286370 GCF_000298275.1 Orycteropus afer afer
TACTCCATTTCATTTTTGACAACTTCCAATTTTTCTAGTTTCATACTTCATACATTCCATATTCCCATTATTAATGGATGTTTGCAGCTGTTTCTCCTCAATTTTAGTGGTGCCATGTTAGCAAATGGACGTCTCAAAAGTTTTACTTTTCCCATATGAGTAAGGTTGGGTTTATTCAGATGTTGCAGCTCTTTCCCAGTCCTATTTTGAGAACCTTCTAACCTAAGTGATTCATCCTTCTCCTCTGTATTAGACAATGTTTCTGGACTATTCATAAAGTTGTGCAGTAATATATCAGACAGTGTTTCTCTGCTATTCATAAGGGTTTTCCTGGCCAATTCTTTGAGCAGTAGATGGCCTCTTCCTTCTTCCTAGTCTGTCTCAGTCTGTAAGCTGGGCTGATAACTGTGCAGCATGTGCACCCTCTGGGTTTGAAACACCAGTGGCACAGCCTCAAGACTCACAGCAACATGTCACCACAGTAGGACAAACCGACAGACAAGTTTGTCTCTCTTGCCTGTTGGAAACCTCTGCAACCTCTCCTTACCTGGATCCCTGCGGCTGACTCCTCACTCTGTCCCAGTTCCCCTGGCCTTTATACTCTCCTTTCTCCCACCTTCCCACCTTGCCACTTGTGGGGCGTGGCCTGGGTTCCCTCTCCTCACCTGGATCCTTGTGGCTGACTCCTCGCTCTGTCCGTGTCCCCTTGGCCTTTATACTCTCTTTTCTCCTGCCTTCTCACCTTGCCACTTGTGGGGCGTGGCCTGGGTTCCTTCTCCTCACCTGGATCCCTGCAGCTGACTCCTATTTGGGTATTGATATTCAGGGTTCCTAAGTTTGATATATTCGTTGGTCTTTGCTTAGGTTATGAGGTCTCTAAATTTTTTAAGGTTTTCTGTTCCAAGCATTGAAGCTGAGATACGTTGGGTATGTGCTTAGGATATAAGCACTACAAATCTTTAAGAGTCTTTGTTTTAATGTTCAAATGTAAGTTATATGGGTTCTACATTCAAGGTGTGAGGTCTCTAGTATCACTGAGTATCTGACAAGAAGTTTGAAGCTGAGGTACTAGCAGCCTGTGTTCAAGTTATAAGATCTGTTAATTTGTTGACAATTTCTATCACAAAGTTCAGGTTACAGGTTATTTGAAATTTGTGTTATGGCTATGAGGTCTATGAAATCTTGACTGTGTGGTTACCAAATATTGACTCGGGTATTTCAAGGTGTGTGTTAGAGTTGTGTGTTCTATATTTCAGGATTAGAGTCTGAGATTTTTGGTGTTTATGTTCAGAATATAAGGACTCTGAAGTCTTTGAGGATCTGTATTCCAAGATTTTAGTCCACAGTATTAGAAGATTTATGTTCAGGGTATGAAGCCTATTAATTCTTTGTGGATCTGTGCTCCAGTGTTTGAATATTTGAATATTTGAGGTTCCATGATTACCTTTCTTTGGGTTGGCCTGGTAACCATCTTCCAACTTTCTTGGCATAAACAAGTCAGCATTTCTAGCATTGCATTCCTTTGTTAAAACATCTCGATTGGTATTCCATCATTTTCTGGAACCTTGTTTT
>NW_006922651.1:287345-287872 GCF_000298275.1 Orycteropus afer afer
TTAGGATATATACCTAGTAATGGAATGTCTGGATCAAATGATATTTCTAATTCCAACTTTTTAAGGAATCATAATACTGCTTTCTACAGTGGTTATGTAATTTGACAGTCCCATCAGCAGTATATGAGAGTCCCAATTTCTCTGCATCCTCGCCAGCCTTTGTTATTTCCTGTCTTGTTGAACTTTGCTACTAATGCTGGGACAAGATGGTGTCTCATTGTTGTTTAGATTTGCATCTCTCTAATGGCTAATGATGGTGAGGATTTCTTCATGTGTTTGTTGGCCGCCTGAATATCCTTTTTGGTGAAGAGTCTATTCATGTCTCAAGCCCTTTTCTTAACTTGAATTGTTTATCTTTTTGTTGTTGAGGTGTTGCAATTTTCTATAAATTTTGGAAATAAGTCCCTTGTCAGATATTTCATTGCCAAATATTTTTTTCTCAATCTGTAGGTTCTCTTTTGACTCCTTTGGAGAAATCTTTGAAGCACATGAAAATTTAATATTTAGAAGGTCTCATTCATCTAGTT
>NW_006922651.1:289872-295043 GCF_000298275.1 Orycteropus afer afer
GACTGTTAACCAGAAGGCTGGTGGTTCAAACCCACCAGCCACTCCTCAGAAGGAAGATGGGGCAATCTACTTCCATAGTGATACTGCTTCAGAAACCAAAGGAGGGGTCGCTATGAGTCAGGTCCGACACGATGGCACATAACAACAACAAAAAAAAGACTTCCAATACAATGTTGAATAGAAGTGGTGATAGAGGGTATCCTTGTCTGGTTTCTGTTCATAAGGGAAATGGTTTAAGTCTTTGAGACTTAACTTAATGGTTAAGCCATTGAGAATAATGTTGGCTGTTGGTTTTGCATTTATGTCCTTTATTATGTTGAGGAATTTCCCTTCTAGTCTGAATTTTCTGAGAGTGTTTTCAGGAAAGGGTGTTGGATTTTATCAAATAAATTTTCTGCATAGGTTGATATGATCATGTGGTTCTTTTCCTTTATTTATGTGATGGATGATGTTGATTGTTTTCCTAATGTTGAACTATCCTCGCATACCTGTTATGAACCCCACTTGGTCATAATCTATTATTATTATTATTGATATATTGTTGAAGTCTATTGGCTAGTATTTTGTTGAAGATTTTTGCATCTATATTCATGATGGATATTGGTCTGTAGTTTTCCTTTTTAGTGGTATCTTTGCCTGGTTTTAGTATCAAGGTTATACTTGCTTCATAAAATGAATTTGGGAGGATGCCATCCTTTTCTATGTTCTGGAATAGTTTGAGTAGGATTGGTGTCAGTTCTTCTCTGAACATCTGGTAGAATTCGCAAGTGAAATCGCCTGGGCCAGAGTATTTTTTGTTTGTTGGTTGGTAATTTTTTTATGACCTCTTCAATTTCTTCTTTTGTTGTGTGTGTGTTTAAATTTTCCACCACAGCCTCTGTTAGGTTAGGTAAGTAGTATGTTTCTAGAAATCTGTCCATTTCTTCTAGATTTTTTAATTTATTGGAATATTATTCTTCATAGTATCCTGATATTATCCTTTTAATTTCTGTTGGTTCTGTTGTGATATAACCCAAGTAATTTCTTACTCATGTTATTTGTATTCTCTCCCTCTTTTCCTTTGCTAAATTTGCCAGTGGCTTGTCAATTTTATTAATCTTTTCAAAGAACCAGCTTCTAGTCTTTATTTTTTCTATTGGCTTTCTATTTTCTGTTTCATTCATTTTTACTCAAATCTTTATTATTTTTTTTTCTTCTGGTGACTGTAGACTTTTTTTGCTGCTCATTTTCTAATTGTTGGAGATGTTGAGTTAAGGTGTTAATTTTGCCTCTTTTTTGTGTGTATGTGTGTGCTTTAGGTGCAAGTTTACAGAGCAGAGTTTGTTTTACATTCAACATTGCGTGGACATTTAGTTTCACTCCCTATTTACCATCCCCAAACCTAACCCTGTCTCCTCCCCTCCCTGCCTAGTAACACTCCCGCCCCATGCCTCTCATAGCAATGCACTCCTGTATGTCCTGCATTTCCTCCCTGCAAATGTTGCCCCTCTGGTGCCTGGTGGTCAATTGCTCCAAGGGATGCATTTTTTCCATAGAGTATGTGGGTGCATCACCCTGGTTGAGTGGTCTGTATGTATAGCTTGTTTACTATTTGGCTGAGAGCCAGCCCCTAGAAGTGAGCTTTATTCCAGGCACAGAATGTATCCCAGGACCATAGTATTGGGGGTCTCACCGGATTCCATTCAACCAGTAATTCTGGTCATTATTGAGTTTTTGGATTTTGTTCCATGTTTTTCCTCCCACTCTACCCAGGATCTCCAGATCTTATCCTTTCCTGAGTGGTTGGCATTAGTAGCCAGGTGCCATCTTGTTCTGGTCTCGAGGTCCATCACGTCCTAGGGCTGATTGCTTCCAAATGCCCTTGTTTTTATTGCACTTTTCTTCACTTCCGACAATAGGAGACCATTAGCCGCATCTTAGATGGTTGCTTGAAAGCTTTGAAGACTCCAGTCACTACACACCAATGTAGGATGAGGAACAAGATTTTTATGTATTTTGTTGTACCAATTGAGTCTGGTGTCCCCAGGTACTATGGTCCTTAGTCAGTACATTTGTTGGATCTCTCTCCAACATTGTCTGGCTGTCTGTGAGGGATTACTCTATGTCTGTCTTCTGTTGTTTCTGTAAGAATTGCAGATATTTTGTATCATTGGTATCTGTGCAAGATTAGCCTCCACTGAATCTATCCTTGGTCTAGAGTATACTCCTGTTCACTGACCCCCATCTGATCTTCTCAGATGTTTATGTGTTTATCTGTAGCCTGGTGTTTGGTGTTAATGATAATGCAGTATTGTGGATATACTGGTTGGTATTAGCATCTGTTGTCTATCTCTTAATTGCACAATTTGATGTCCTCCCTTTTCCAAATGTTATCATAGTAATCACAGGTTCTTTCTATACCATATAGAAAGAGTCTTTCTTCTTTTTTGATGTGTGTCTTTATTGCTATAAATTGGCCTCTGATCACTTCTTTTGTTGTGTCCCAAAGATTTTGGTATGTTGTGTTTTCATTCTCATTTGATTCAAGGAATTTTTTTTTAATTTCATTTTTTATTTCTTCTATTACCCAGTCATTTTCAAGGAAGGTTTTCTGGTTACTTAGTGCCACTCTGACAGGAATATACCACAAATGGGATGGCCTTAACAAACAGGAGTTTATTCTCTCACAGTTTGGAGGCTTTAAGTCCAAGTTCAAAGTGCCAGGCTCTAGGGGCTATGTGAAAGCCCCTCAGTCTTGGGCTTCAGCTCTGCCTCTTGCTCCTGGCCCACTGAAGCTAGAGGCATCTCTGCACTCAGGCAGCTACTGGCTGCTAAGGCTCACAAGCCCAAGATCGAAAAATAAAATGGTACAGTCCCAATGTTACCAAACCAAACGGCAGGCCATGAACTCAAGTTCATTTTAAGTCCCAAGGTTGGCAGAGCATGGCAGGCTGCTGAACAACAACATGGCTATATGCAGGGTCCAAGTGTGCCATAAGCTATGGACCATTCCCACAACTGTTTCTTGCATACGGGAATTAGACCACATCCTTAGGGCAGCTACTCAGCTGCTTACAGTAGATTTCACCGTGGAGTTGATTACCAGTCTCATCATGGGGAATACTACATCCAGGTGCCCAGCCACTCAACCAGGCCTAGCCAAGTTGACACAAACTTCACCACCACACAGGGTGTTGTTCAGTTCCCATGTCTTTGCTTTTTTTATCTTGATCTTCCTATTGTTGATTTGTAATTTTACAACATTGTCTTCTGAGAAGATGCTTTGCAGTATTTCAATGTTTTTAAATTTATTGGTTTCCTTTTTGTCCTAACATATGATCTATCCTGGAGAATGTTCCATGTGCACTGGAAAAGAATGTATATTTTGCTGTTGTTGGGTGAAGTGCTCTGTAGATGTCTATAAGGTGAAGATGGTGGATTGTATTGTTTAGTTCTTCTGTGTCTTTGTTGAGTTTCTTCCCAGTTGTTCTATCCGTGATTGAGAGTGGTGTATTAAAGACTCCTACTATGACTGTGGAGTCATCCATTTGTCTTTTCAATTCTGTTGGAGTCTGGTTTATGTATTTTGGGGCTCTTTCATTGGGTTCATAGATATTTATTATGGTTATGTCCTCTTGTTCAATTGATCCTTTAATCATTATATAATGTCCTTCTCTGTCTCTTATGGTGGTTTTTGTCTTAACGTCAACTTCATCAGAAATTAATATTGCCACTCCTGTTCTTTTATGGTTGCCATTTGCTTGATATATCTTTTTCCAACCTTTGATTTTTAGTCTATTTTTGTCTTCGTCTCTAAGGTGTGTCTCTTGTAGACAGCATGTGGCTGAGTTTTGTTCTATTAATCAATCTGCAACTCTCTGTCTCTTGAGTGGTGCATTTAACCCATTGGCATTCCATGTAATTATTGACAAGTATGAATTTATTGCTGTCATTTTGTTACATGCTTTTTCATGGTGTTGCTGATTTCTTTGTTCCATATAATTTTCTGTGCTGATCTCATATTGCTTATGAATCATATTATCACTTCTTTTGTGGCTATTGTTTTAGTATTTGCTAAATATTTGTGCTGGTCCTCTTTTTCATTTTGATGTCAAGGTTTATAATTTTTCTTTGAGGTTGCCCTGTGATTTAACATTGTCTTCTCAAATTTAGAACAGTCTGTTATATCTTGCCATTGTCTTGACTTCCCTACCATTTAGAAGTTCTGTAACTACACAGATTTTTCCCTCTTTTTGGTTTGTAGTTTTCCTCATTTGACAATTGATGTCTCTGGTTCCCTGTTCACAATATTGTAGGCTTATTTACTTAGGATACTTCCATAACTGGGTTGGTTTCTAGGTTATGTCATCATGTGTGTTAATGGTTGGTTATTGTTTGCTGTTGTTGGTTGTCTGTCCAAAGGTCTCCCTTTAGCATCTCTTGTAAGGTTTATCTGGTTTTAAAAAATTCCCTTAATTTCTCTTTATCTAGAAATGTCCCAATTTCACCATCATATTTGTAAGAGCTCTGGTGGCATAGTGCCAGAGGCATTTGACTGCTAAGCAGAAGGCTTGCAGTTCAAACCCACCAGCCACTCCTCGAAAGGAAGGTTGGGCAATCTACTTCCATATGATACTGCCTTGAAAACCCAAGGAAGGGTCACTATGAGTCAGATCTGACTCGATGGCAGTGTGTTTGGTTTTGGTTTTATTTGTTGGACAGTTTTGCCAGGTATATAATTCTTGGTTGGAATTTTTTTTTTCTTTCAGGGTTTTATATATACCATCCCATTGTCTTCTTGCCTGCATGGTTTCTGCCAAGAAATCCAAGTTTAGTCTTATAGGTTGCCCCTTGTACATAACTTTAATTTTTGCCATGCTGCTTTCAGGATTCTTTCTTTGTCTGGTTTTGGTGAGCTTGATGATGATAGGTCTTGGTGATTTTCTTTTGGGATCTATCCTGTTTGGGGTTCATTGGACTTGTTGAATGGATATATTCTCATCTTTTGTCATATCAGGGAAATTCTCTTCCAACAAATACTTGACAATTTTTTCTGTGGTTTTATTTGTCTCTTCCTGTTCTGGAATTCTGATTACACATAGGTTATTCCTTTTGATGGTATCCCACATGAACCTTAGGCTTTTTTCATTTTGTTTTGATCTTTTTTTTTTTTTCTGATTGATCCCTTTCCA